>NW_024539106.1:0-11517 GCF_016647635.1 Suillus subaureus | reverse complement strand
GAGATTGCGCAATTCGCGGGCAGACTGGCTGCCGAAGGCAAGATTCATTCGAGTGTTGCTACCGCTCGTTCGGACGTCCTTGCGAATGTTGGGTTGGTTCAGCCAGCACACAACGATGACGTCGAGGGTGCTTCGGGGGCGAGGATCTTCAGCATTCTCATGACGAATTGTAGATTTTAGGTAGACCAAGATCACGGACAATTTTGCCGATGGAATTTACCGCGTTGCTAAGTTTACTATAAACGCTGATCCACGCTGATCAACTGAATGTGCCAGGTGTCACCTCGTGAGTTCTCCGCTGTCCAGTGTTGCGCCCGGATATGCGTTGAGCCGGCTAGGATCCAGAACTAATGCTGTAATATGATACCATCTCGCACGGCTGTTTGTAAGTTACACCTTCTTATCAGTAGGGGCCTAGTCTCCTCTGGCCAGGCCTCATAGAAGGAAGATTGTGATACCGGCCCGCATTAAGCACGGCAAACGATTCATTAGTCAGAGCAATCTTGGTACAAAACATGCTTCGCCCCCAAGCCAGGGATGACCGCCATATATCGACTGACCCTAAACTTTCTTCATTGCTGGCGAGAGATAATGGAAAGCCAGGGTCGACGGCCCTATGGCTTCAGGGAGATACATGATCCAATTCGACTGGAATATGCCTAGTGTAAATGCGATCAATCTCAGGACGGAATAAAACAAACTTTTTCGCAAAAGGACATTACACCGGCAGAGACCGTCGGAAGGTACCTAGGGGGACGAGGAATATCTTGATTTTTGATACTCATTAATGTCTTTCGGTGACTCCACACCCACCTGCCGAGTAGAACATGAAAGCGCATTTCTATCGTTTTTATGACCTACGTCAGATTCTTACAAGGGCCGTGATCGGAAGGAAAATAAATGCGCAGCATTAGATATGGATCGATTCTGAACAGCATGATCTTATCCGAGATGCTGTAAGAGAGCGTTCATTTCATAGAGAAAGCATCTTATCGTGGAGTGAAGGCTGATATGAGCTGATACGAGGGCAGAAGACGTTGGGCGTAAGTAGGTGTTAAACTTTGTAGGGGCAGGCGCGGTAGAAATAGGTGAGGGCATCGCAGCCTTTGAGCGTGTCGCCTCCGTTCATATGATTTGATGAAATCCGAACGGCGGGGAAGTACTTACGCTACGAGCTCCACTCCATATCAGCAGGTGATGCATGCAGATTTCATAATGAAAGAAGGTTGACGAATCTGTGCAACGAGGGTCCAAGAAAGGTGAAAGCGGCCCTGCAGGGAGACTTGAAAGGGGATGCCGGTAAGGTGTGCCCAACAAAAAAAAAGTCACAGCTAGCACATACGCAGAATAGCGCTGCTGCAGGAAGGAATGATAAGAATATGATGCGGACACAGGAGGATACAGCCTACAATGAATGTTATTATTGTTCTTGGGGATAAAACCTCGAGTGAGCAACGTTGCGGTTGCGTCAATAGGTGTGTGAAACGCAATTATGTGGAAGCACGGTAGGGGCGTGCAAGTGATTGTAGTCTAGGAGATCAATGACAGAGAGAGTCACCGCCCTTCCGAGTCACTTTTAGTGGTATGGTATAGGCTATTGTATTGAGTTACAACTACAAAACCATAGTGATAGAAACCTGCTGTTCTAGTTCTTTGTGGCTTCATCTTAGTGGGGACTGAGTGAAGATCACGAAGCACGACTACACACACAAGAAGGAGAGGAGCAATAAGCCACGGTGGCAGGCGCAGATACGGAGGATCTACGGCACAAGGAAGCCAACCTAATCAAGAAAGAAGGCACACAAGATTCAAAACTAGTACAAACAACTTCCAATACGGACATATTCAGACTCAGATGATAGAAAGTGTCACAAAATACTATATATGGTAATGCGTTACTACTGCGCGGTGTCGGAGAACAAAAAGAGCTCCATGTGTCATCCGCCGAAGATCAGTCATCCCACGATATCCTCGTTTTTTATTCCTCTCACACATCTTCGTCATCGTCGTCGCCGTCGCCCTCAACCTCTTCGTCGTCGCTGCGCTCGTCGTATTCGTCGTTTCACTCAACATTCTACACTTAACCAAATGCTTCTTGCTCACAAACCACATCCTCCGCCCTTCATGTCGCCTAACATCTCACATCGTCGTCATCCTTCGGCTCCTCCAGCAGTCGTAGTTCAAGCCACGAAAACACCTGGCTTGCTTTTCATTTCAAAGCAGCCTTCACGACCTTCAACTCCTCGTAATCATCAACAGCTTCCTCAGAGTCATCAGAAACAGCATCGGTCTCCAAAGCCGAAACAGAAACAGCTTGTCCCTCAGTCACAGGGCCGTGCAACACAGCCTCCAATTTCCGAGTCATCCGATGAACCTACCAAGCCTCCTAACCCAGAAAAGTCATCCCGATGTTGTCTCGAAGCTAGCTGTTCATCCGGCTACGTCATCGCCGGACAAGGCTGTACGAGGTAGACAATGCAAGGCACCTAAAGATAAGGGAACGACGAGGTAATCAATTATATCCCTTTGTATTCACTCAGCAACATTTCTGAGTACCATCCTTTTAGGAGCTCTTCTTCGAATGCGCAAGCGCGACGCAGCAACATCCGTCAACCTTCACCACCTATTCTCTCGCAGGCTGAGGGTACCACTTCTTCGACACAAACTTTTGGCCGTCACAACAACAATCCCGCATCCACTCTTTTGATCCCTTCGTTGTCAGTTCCGATTCTGATTCGGACAACTCGCTTCCATCCATGACTTTGACGCCCAAGAATCCTTCTTTGCAAACTCCTTCCCTGTCATCTCAACCTACAGGAAAACTCGCTGCTCGTCGCCGTCGCCCTTTCCCGCAGCAAATTGCCACACCTACCCCTTCCATTCGAGCAGTTCCTGTCCCTAGATCTAATATTCAGTCCACTCGCCACAGTATCTCTCGTTCAGCTCCGAGCCAATCTGCTGCACCACTCAGAACCGCACGGCGCATTTCCGCTGGTTCTGCCGCAGATTTCCCAGTTTGTGACGACACCACTGATGTTGATGATGATCATTCTCCTCTATCAACCCCCACTCGCGAGAGATCTGCTGGGACCTGGCAGCAACTTGTATTTGAGGAAAGCCCCCGTACAGCACCGCTCAATACGAGCGCAGGGTTTCCGTTTGGTGGGCGGTTGAAACTGCAACACTCCGTCTCCATCCCGCAAACATTACAGGACGCCCAGTGATGGTATTTTTCACATGTCCTTGGACGAGGACACGGCATCGACTTCTGATGCTTCTGAGGAGCAGAAGAAGTTGTTTGGCTTCATGCCAAGGAAGCCTGGTTCAGTTGGACCAAGCGTCACCCGCGCTGTTAAGGACAAGGCTGGGTTCTTTGCGAGTTCAGTGTTCCAAACTCGCCGAGCCCCGACGAGTTGCCTCCGCCCGCTTTTTGAGCGGTATTTTCGTTTCTATCACATTCATCAAGTGTAGAGGTTGGTGATTTAATCCTTGGGGTAAAACATCTGTTGAATAGTGATTTAGATTTTCGTATTGGCAAGCAGCCCCTAGACTAATATCACCTCACCACCGACATAATCTCCCCTTCCTTTCGCCGCGGAATATCTCCGAACGTATACTGAACCTAATACACCTTCATCGCGAAAAGTCGACATACACCCTGCTTCTGACGATGTGATCTTCCGTGGCGCAGTGTCTTATACCTCTTTTACCGATATCATTATCCTTTCGAAGTCTTCCATCAGGCAACATTCTCGTTGTGGTCTTCTCTCTTGGGCTGTTGGCTCCCACGTTTCTATGGCATCGCCTGTCTAATGGACTTGCCGTTCTGCACTTGTCTTGCTTGTCATATAATCCGGTCTATTTCGGTCATGGTCACCCGCACAGGACACATTCGCAGCTTGCCCCAGATTTATTACACCTGGGTCACCGCTCAGTGGCGACATTCATACCTCGCTCGCTGGCGGTTCATTCTCTATCTATTTCTTTTCACCCCTCAATGTGTCACTACCACGGCTCCATCATCATCATGCTTTCGCAACATCGCATCGGCATTTCTTATTATCTCGGTTGCCCGACAGCACTCGGGCTTGTATAAAAGGCAACACAAGGCGCAGACTATTCACTACATAAACGACAAAAATATTACCATTAAGCCTTGTGTTGCCCGCTGCGTATTGTGTATATGACGCCACGCCAATCCCCTCTTCCCTCCACTCCTAGCCGATCGTGCTTATTTATCTATCGGCCTCGGGGGGTCCTAGTATTTCCACCCCTGAGCGTGTTTTTGGATCTTGGGACTCGTCTTGTGATATTCTCATCTTTTTCTTCTACCTTTCATCCACGTCAATTTCCCTTTTCCTTGGTCTTAGTATCGTATACTTTCCCGGCACCCACTTGTGTTTTTAGCCCGATTTCTTGGGTGCTCGGGTTATCTATTTCGTTTCACTTCATTCTCCCACTCCCCTCGCTGCTGCCATGCTTTTTCCGATTCTGGTGGCAGCCATACTTCTTTTTTTAGAAAATACAAAGGTGTATCAATATCGACTCAGCCCACGCATTCTCGGACTATCGCGTCGCATCATAACTCTTCACTTCTTTTCCCAAATGTGCTATAGTCACTTTACATTTTCGTAGCATGCGTGCTTCTTTATGCCCCTTACTTTCTTCTCTGTTCATGATGTGACACGATTTTCCAGTGTATAATTCGCCTGGGTGTGCGTTGCTTTTCCCTGAGTATCGTGACTTTTGACTAAGTTTCGATCACAGTTTTACCATACGTTCCTACCCAGTCGTCACTGCACAGGCGCTGATGTACATACATACTCTCCGTCTCATTAGCACTATCCGCCTGTGCATCTTTGATTCACCGTTACTTAAAAACTTTCACTCGTTAAACATCTCTATATCAAACCGTACACTCCTTATTGTGATTTGCAATAGAATTCATTGACTTTTGGGCGTAAACTATGGCCACGAGCATTGAATTGTGAATTGCTCAGTTGCTGCAGCGCTGATACTTTTGCGCAACAGATTGCGATCAACATCTGAGTCATGCAAAAACTCTGGAGTGTGATCATCATTGGCAGAACCGGTAATCAATATCGAGATTTCATTTTTCCAAGACACCTCCGTGATCGCAGATCGCGCCTTTCATATTCCTACACCACTAACGCACAGAAAATGGAACCCGGAAAGTACCTACAGGTTGCTGTGGTGGGCGTCGGAGGTGTCGGGACCCAAGTCGTCGAACAGCTGATCACAAACCCGAACTATGAATTCCAGCTCGCAGCGCTTACCTCTTCCAAGCGCATGCTCCAGCCCACCAAAGATCTCTGCATCAACTTCGTAGCATGGAAGGACGCACTTAAAACCAGCGAGACACCCGTCGACCTCTCTGCGGTGAAAAACACGCTGCAGGAACTCGTGAAGCAGGGCGAGAAGGCTGTGTTTATCGATAATACATCTTCGCAGGACGTTGCGGAGATGTACCCTGCGTTGTTGAGTGCGGGGATCAATGTGGTTACGCCGAATAAGAAGGCGTTTTCGGGTGAGGTGGGGTTGTATCAGGGTATTGTGCAGGCGAGCAAGAGTGGAAGGTATTTGCATGAGTCGACGGTGGGTGCTGGGCTGCCTATCATCTCGACGCTGAGAGATCTGGTAGAGACTGGGGACAAGGTGAGTCTGTGGGTGGCTGAGGTGCGATGGATGGAGGCTGACTTCGCACGATCAGGTCGTCAAGATCGAGGGTGTTTTCTCAGGGACCATGAGTTATATCTTCAACAACTTTTCTTCCGTGGAGGGAAGCGATGAAAGCTTTTCGTCGATAGTCAAAGGAGCCCGAGCACAGGGATATACGGTATGTGTTATTTTCACCTGGGTTTGCGCAGTGCTCAAATGCCAGTCCTCAGGAACCCAATCCAGCAGACGATCTGAATGGCGCAGACGTCGCTAGGAAATTGACCATCCTCGCGCGTATCATTCCGGAGCTGAAGGACGAGCAAGGAAACTTCCCGCTTCTGCACGGGTACAAGTCGGTGGAGACTACTTCTTTAATCCAGGACGCCCCTGCGAGCGCTGTCTCCAACGGGGACGAGTTTATGAAGTGGCTTCCCGAGCAGGACTCGCATTTTGCACAGATGCGTGAGCAGGCTGCGAACGAGGGCAGTGTTCTCCGTTATGTTGGCGTTGTCGATGTAAAAAATAAAATCGTGAAAGCCGAGTTGGCGAAGTAGGTCCACGATGAGCTCACAAGCTTGCTCTGTTCTGATCGACTTTCTAGATACCCGAAAACTCATCCGTTTGCAACTTCGTTGGGAGGATCGGACAATATCATCATGTTCCATACCGAACGCTATGGTAAAAGACCCCTGATTGTCCAAGGCGCTGGTGCTGGCAATGACGTAACGGCCATGGGAGTTGTGAGCGATATACTAAAGTTGATTAGGCCGTAGGCTGAAATACAAATGACTGAATGTAACACAACTATCAACAGAATCGATGCTTCTAGCAGTGTGTGATATGAGAAATCTGTGAGCGAAAAATCGGGGTCAAGGGTACTGCAAAATGAATTCCTTCATGGGTTGCTCCCAACTGCAAAACGACAAGTTTGAACCCCCGCATGTTTCCAACATGGTCGGCCGCAGCTCTTTCATGATCTTCTTCAGGCCTTGCTGAATGCTGTGAGTACTCTTCCCCTGTATCGCTGCGCGACTGCGTAACGGCATGATGCGCGATAGGTTCTCCATACGTTTCTTCTGCCCCTTGTCGACGTCCGCCATAATTGTTTGTTGTATATGGTTGTACGGTTTACTCCCCGGTGCCGTGAGATTGGCGAGCAGGCTGGTTGTCTCGTCAAATACGATCTTGATGAGAGTAGGGTAAAAGTGGACCATGGAGCCGGGCGTGCCGCAAACTTTGGGACAGTCGGGATTTGGGCATCCGGGTGGGTTCACGCCGTTTGCATCTTGACACTTTCCATGGAAGTAACCCGGGAATATGGCTTTCTCTAGACTGTTGTAGGCAGTAAGGTTGTAGGCTGTCAAGACGGGGGCGAAGTACACGATGGGGTTCTCTCTGCGGCCTGCAGCAGGGATGAGTTGCTCGCTGATCTGGGTCGCCTGTGCGTGTCATCATGATAAGTTTGACTTGACGACAATGATAAATTGAGATGTACTTTCCAAGTTCTGAAAGGTCGTAAGCAAGACGTTTTGGTAGCGGCTGAGGTACTCGTTGGTGATGTCGACGATGCAGTCGCCTTCGCAGGCAGTTACGGCGACCGGCGCCAGGAGAAGGGAGAGCATGAGGAGAATAAGTTTCATGTTTAAAATAAAAGAGTGTGGTGGTTCGCCCAGCGAGATGTGTGGTTCGCAATTGACGAATCAATAATGATTTGTGAAACTTCGTAACCTTGCATTTCAACTCGCGACGTGATTTCGTCACGTGAGGAAAATCAATTTCCACTAAGATAGGCCTATCTTAGTACTTCCACTTGACCAATCAATCCTGCCACACGTATGGAGGCCAAAAATATCGAGGCAGTTTAAGTCAACGTGCCCACAGAAGAAGCAGCCACAATGTCTCCTCTTTCTTGCCTGCATCTACTTGCTGTATCATGATTGCTGAGCTTCAGTGGAACATCTTTGACCTGGTTTCCCCTCCTAACATGCCTGTTAGTACTGCTGGGGAGACATGGGTGTTTTTTAACATGAGAAAGACACTCCTGGCACTTGCGTTGACATGCAAGTCATTCACTGAACCTGCATTGGACCTTTTGTGGCGACATCTAGACAGGCTTGAACCTCTTATCAGATGTCTCCCACAAAGCCTATGGAAATGGAACTGGAAAAAGCTAGTTAGTCAAGCTCTGGCCCACACTCAAGAGTACACTAATTCACACTATTTGATAGGAATTTCAAAGAACCATGATGTTCCATGACTGGTCCATCTTTTGCAAATACAGCCACCATGTCCATTCATTGCTCAATCAATGTCATGAGAGGTACTCAAAAGATGCAATCTGTGGCACTGAAATCTGGTGTGCCCTCAGTTGTCCTCCCTTCTCCCTTCCCTTGCTCCCCAACTTGATGTCCCTTACCTGGGCTAATGCCTCTGACAAGACATTTCAATATGTTCAGTTGTTTGTGACCCCAAAATTGATGATGCTCCATATTTCCACTGCCTATTATGGTAAATTCATGTTTGGCCCATCCAAACAGTCCATCTTATCATCTATTGCAAAGTTGTGCCCTTCTATCTTGGATCCTGGTTTTGATTTCAGTTGAAATGGGGATGAATACACAGAATCAGTCGGAGATATGTTGACTGTGTTGCAGTTGTGGTTTCATCTGACATCGGTGAGGACCAGAACGATTTCTGAGGCGACCATACTACACCTGTCCAAATTGCCTTCACTCCAAGTTTTGAAATGTCAATTGCCTTCAACTTCCATATCTACAGATGCACTGAAGCTCCTCCAGTGGCTTGTGTTCTGTGCATTACAAGAGCTGGATGTGTCATTCAACAGTCTGGCTGTCTTAAATGCATTTTTGAGGAAGTTCACTATCACCCTGAAAGTATCATCCTTTACAATCACTCATGGAGTGGATTCTGCATGGGCCCTGCTGGGTCTGATTTCTTGTCTATCCAATGTCTGTACACACAGCTCACTGCAAGAGGTGTGATTTCATCAGCAAACCAGGGGGTACCTGTACAGACCTGTACAGACTTGTACAAGTCTGTACAAACTTCACAGGGACACAAGGAAGTCCCCTCTTTACAGTCCTGTACAAGAGTGTCACAAGGTAGTACAGTCTGTAGAGTCTGTGAGCTTGTGGAGTCTGTACAGGCTTGTACAATCTGTACATTTCAGAGCAGCCATATTTGTTCAATTATGATACTCAAAACACCCAAAATGCGAAAATGTAAAAATTGAAGTCAAATTCAAAGTAACTACTACATAGACATATACACTACTAACTAAAGATTAAACCTACTAAACTGGACAAAAATGCGAAAATCTAAGGTCAAAAGAAGAATCAAAGGAGAAAAGGAGAGGGGAGGAGAGACTCACTAAGAAGATTCACCAAATAGTCAAACATGCGAAAATTGTTGGGGAGGAGGTAAGAGAGCTAGAAGGAGAGGATCAGAGAGGGAAGGAGAAGAAGAGATAGAGGAAGACTCACCAAAGAGGCACAAGTGCGAAAATTAAAGGGAGGAGGAGGTGGTGGAGGAGGAGGGAAGAGAGCTAGAAGGAGTGGTCAGAGAGGGAAGGAGAAGAAGAGAGAGACTCACCAAGGAGGCACAAGTGCAAAAATTAAAGGGAGGAGGAAGGAAGAGAGCTAGAAGGAGGGGTCAGAGAGAGAAGGAGAAGAAGAGAGAGAGAGAGAGAGAGAGAGAGAGAGAGAGAGAGAGAGAGAGAGAGAGATACTCACCAAAGAGGCAAAAATGCGAAACTTAGAGGAGGAGGAAGGGAGATAGCTATAAAGAGGGAACTCACCAGACAGAGGAGGAGGAAGACAATGTCAGAGAGTTGAACACAAAGAAAGAGAAAAAGACTCACCAGAGTTCAAAACACCAGTACCAGTACCAGCACCACCCACCTCCAACATCAACATCAACATCAAAGAAGAAGAGAAGAGAGGCAAACACTTGAAAATTATTAGAGAAAGACAGTGAGTGAGAAAGACTTTGGTTGACCGCATTTTTGCTTATATAAGCAGTGCCAAACAAAGCCGCATGATGTGGCTGGCAGAGACTTCGTGAATTTTCGCATTCTTGCTTATGTAAATAAGTTGTGCCTTAACTTTCTTGAACCCACCACTTTCTAGTATTTTGCTTATAACTTATTGGGATCTTAACCGAAAAATGTCATGAGACCATGGATAGGTTCCACTTAATAAGGGCTACAACTATCATTTTGGTCAAAAATTTAAGTCTCTGTACAGTATGTACAAGCTTACTCAAACAAGAGGAATATGTGAAACCTTGTGATGCTTGTGAAACCCTGTGAGTGCTTGTAAGGCCTGTGAGGCTTGTGGCGAAAATCCTAGTTTGCTGATGTTAGCATCCCTGCTCACCCCACAGTTAGCAGCTAACACACAGAACATGCTAGAAAGAGTATTATAAGAGATGGCAGGATGACGAGAGAACAAATAACATACCTCAGTGTTGGGAGACAACAACTGAGGTATGAGGAACCGAAGTGAAGGGTATTATATGAGAGAAGAATGCACGTGATAAAGTGAGAAAGGAAATATGCTATGAATGATGATGATGATGACAACTATGATGATTCAACACCCACTGGTCGAGATACTTCAATTGAAGCTGTAGCCTTTCAACCACTCTTTGCCTTTGCAATCTTCACAAACTTGACTTTGAACCAGTGTAGAGACTTGCTCCTCTATATTGCGCTATAGGATGATATACCACCCCTTCCCACTGATACTTCAGTTCTGATCCTCTGGATAAGTCACTCGCACTATCACATGCTGATACGCAAATGCACTTGCATGTCCTGTGTGCCTGCTCTAGGTCCTCCGCTACAGTCCATCCACCCATCATGTCCTCACTAAAGTCCACTGGTGTGTTTTTATCATACTCTTATCACTTTGATGTACCTTCCAGGCCAATTATAGCGCTGTAAACACATGCAAGTGCATGCTTAAAACACTATTACATACAGATATTGCTACCTACTTGCTTTACCTCTGCACTACAAGCATCGCCTAATGCCCAATATAGAGAAGGACTGGGAGTTTTTTAGAGTACCTTATCCTAGCACCTCCCACCTCTGTGTAGTAGCAGTAGTTTGTGCATCAGAGCCAGTTTGAAAGCACTAAGAATTTGAACTCACACACTACCTTCATAGACATGATCACCTCTAGTCAGCCTGATTCCCTCTCCACTGGATTTCATTTCCAGATAGCTCTAGCATCTATGCTTTAGACCCCCGTCGCATGTGCTCTTGCTTTCTATTGCATCAGTGCACTTTCGCATGCATCTTCATCATGCTTCTTCCAGTATTCACACTTTGCACATCCTATAGCACCCATTTGGTTTCAGAGTCTCCCTCAGTCATTTCAAGGACCTTCTCTCAGTAGCTGTCCTTTGGGTTGAGTTCTGTCTCGCATCCAGGTCTTGCTTTAGAGTCCCCCTAAAAGCAGTCAGTTTCTCCCATAGTCCAAAGTCCTCACCTTCACTGCTGATGATTGGCTGCAAATAAGCTACAATCCTAGACAAGTCAGATCAGTCTGCCATGAACCCAGAGGCCTAGGGTGAAGAAGACCCCTCCAGTGATGATGCTTCAAGTTTGCAGTTGGTTTGTTTTTCCGTGCTTAACAAAGATCATAGTATGTATTGTGTCTGCATCCCGTGGCAATTCTGGGCAATGTCACAGTAATTTCGCCATTCGATAAATACTATCCGAGTATGGAGAGTAAGTGCGCGAGGTAGAGTTAGAAGTACTGCCAAGTGCCAGCGGGCGGAAGGTGGCTGTGCCTCGAGTAACTGAGCAAC
>NW_024538611.1:0-209536 GCF_016647635.1 Suillus subaureus | reverse complement strand
AGGCAAGAGGGTAATGCCGCGCTGAAGATGCAGAATGTCATAAACTACCCAATCTAGAAGTGTCATCACTGGCGTAATTACGAGAATTCTTCCGTCGAAATGTTTCAAGCCCACAAAAACATATAATTCAACCACTCCTAGGTCAATTTTTGAACACTGATCCTGCTTGAAGCCGCAGAATGAACTGACTACGTTGAAGATAACTTTTAATAGGCCTTCTAGGCTGCTTCCATAATCAGAAAGGCTATGCAACGGGGCTAAGCTTGAAGCTTGAAATCTGTCACTGACCCAGGCTGCCATCGGGCTTTTTGAAGATGTCTATTCATGTCCACGATAAGCCCAGGGGCCCTATAGCATGATTACAGTGCTCAATCAGTTTGATCGTTGGGCATTTGAGCCGGTATCGACGGAACTTTGTAAATCAAGATCGTTGCGCTCAGCTGGTTCGTCTATGATACGTATTGTTGTTAACGTTCACCGAGGCAACATATGAGTTTATTCCTACTGTATCAGGGTTGAATATCGGCGTATATATTAAAAATATACCCAGTTTCCCATGGTTTTCAAAGTCCGAAATATTCTATTCTGCCTTCCATCATGATGCAATCGGTGCTTTCGGATTAGTAGGTCTTATCCTGTACTATCACAGCCCAGCAAGGCCCCTATCACGAATCACATTGTCTTGGCTCTGGATTTTCCCAGATCGAAAGAAATGGGGACGTCATTTAAGAATCATTCGATGTCCCAGATTCATACAGACGTCTTGATCGAACGAAGAGCCACTGGTCATCTGCCCAACTCGTGCTCTGATTCCTGCAGGCAGAGGAGTCCTCGGCGATAGTCAATTTATCATTCAGTGCCTATGTATGTACCTTCTAGACTGTACCTGAACTTCGAGAAGGTCCCGAGCGGAAGATCAGCTGACAGGTTTCTTATCTTGGCTATACGACCTGAAAATCTCTACATCATAATGCAGCTTTTAAAATCTAGGGGCAGCGATATACAACAAACATACGTGGAATGGACAAATATGCGCAAAGTATCTTCATGAGTGACGCTCAGATACCGCACATCGTTGAACGCTTCGAGACGGTCCGGTATGGAAGAAGATAATTATAAGTTGGTAGGTTTCTTAAATTTTATCTTTTGTTTCCGCATGTCGCTCTCAAAATGTTTGTTGATTCAGAGCGCAAGATCTCGCAAGGCTGGTCACCGACTACCCATCCTGCTACCCCCTTCTCAATGTCATGGCTAAACTGCCGAGTATAGCATTAGGCTTCTTGAGTCAGCCATTCACCCGTCTTTCCCAGCTATTGTTCTTAGCTGATTCTGTCTGGGTAAACAATGGCCAAGTTATCACCTCAGAGCTCTCCAACTCTATCCAAGAGACCCTTGATATTTGGAACATCACTGGACTGTCTGTCGCAGTTGTCCCGAGGTACGGCGAACCAGAATTTCATTCATGGGGAAACATGACGGAGGACGAGGACAAGACAACAGAAGGCGTGCGAATTGCTCAAGTTTCTTCCTATGAACTCTGAAGCTGCAATTTCCAGACATTATTCCACATGGCGTCTATATACAAGGCTTTCTGCGTTAGCGCTCTTGGAATTTTGATGGATGACTATGAGCATGGAAGAAACATCACGCCGCTTCCTCCCGCTCTGTGCGAATTTAATTGGCACACCTTAGTACAATATATCCTTCCGGGAGAATGGCAATTGGTGGATGACTGAGCGTCCAAGAAAGCGAATATGAAGGACATCCTCTCTCATGTGTCTGGTGTTCCTGGGTAAGCTCGGCTCAAATCCTTCGCTCCAGCACAAGATTCCATTGAGCGTGAGCTAGCTATGACTACCCGTATGGACCACATGACAGCCCGAAAGATGATGTATTGTGGATGCGCTATCTGAGGCCGCCTTTCGAACTCCGGGAACAATGACAAGGTAACGCAGTGCGGTGGATGCAGGATAATCGAGTGCTCCCCAGTCTGTTCAGCTACTCGCAGCATGGCCTCGCATATGGTCATCTTACATTCGAAGCGTGCATCGGTGTGGAAACACGTTCGTGGTTTAGTACACCACATTGTTCCCGGAAGGATGTGGGCGCGACAGTACACCCTTTGAGATAGGGACATCCAAGGCTACGGCGTAGTTCGTCGTGGAAGATGGACAGGTTGTTGGGTTTGGCTTGGTCTGGCTGGTAGGTCAACTCACGGAGAGGGAGCGAAAGCACACGACTGTGCAAGACCGAGCCGAGGTTTGGTTGAGTCAGTAATACAAATGATGTTTGAATATAAGTAGCGCATTTACCCCTGAGCTGCTATCACGCAATGATTATAGTCTCGGATGTTCTGTCCAATAGGGGAGGCTACCTTGGATCTCAATCATGGCAGTTAACAAGTTACCTGTTGAGCTCTGGCTCGTCGTTTTTTCTTTCAGCAAATTTTCTTCTAATGACCTGACTGCATTCTGCCGAGTGTGCACTAGCTTCCACCATACAGTAGTTGACTCTCTGTACGAGTCCATCACAGTTGACAACTCAGATGTCTGCACCACACTTGCAGAACATCCCCATCTTGCAGAGAAAGTAAAATCTTTCATATTCACATATCCGACAATTATGGTCTATGACGGTCCTGATGTGCACCTGGATAATCTCACATTGGCCCTCAAAAATCTGACTTGTCTCTCAACACTCAAGCTTATCCATTCCCAAAAATGCTACTCGTCTGTCCTTCAGTACTGTGATGCCAAGCTTCATATCTTTCATTGCACCTATGGTGTCGACTTCGAATTCCTAAGCTTCTTAAAGAGGCAGAATAGCATCCATAATCTCATTCTCACTGGCTTATGTACCACAGATATCTATTTTACCACTGTGCGTGACTTGGAGGGGGTGCCGGTATTTCCTACCACATTTCTGCCACATCTAACGGAAGTCTCTGCTGAGCCTTTTCTTTTAATCGCCCTCATATTTGGTCGCCCAGTTCACACTCTGCGTTTCAAAGGCCAGCATACATACAAATGCCCCTGGGACCTCAATAGGATTGTCGGCCCCTCCACTAGTATCAGGCATTTGGGACTTGGCCTCATGTGGCCCTCGAGCCTTGAATACTCGCACCCATCTGAGTCAATTCTAATGAATGTCGAGGAAATTACCCTGACAGGGCTCACTACTCAGGTCAGCAATACTCGCTATATCGATAGGGTTGTGGCTCGCAGTCATACAGTGCACCAGTCTCTGCCATTGTGGCATCCCATAATCTGGAGATACTGTTTACATCACATTTTAGAAGGCGCACCAAATTTAAGAAGACTGACAATCTGGTTTGAGGGGACGCGCGAAGCCACTTACCCACGTGTTCGACGGCTCTTCCTGGAATTCCGTGATGCACTGTCTCGTCTTGAGCACGTCTCATGTGTAGTCGCTGGACCAGACATTTCAACTTTACGTCGGGTTGCTTCCCGATCTTTTGTTCAGAAGACAATCGAACTCGTGGCCATGGGGCCACGAATGACGTTCTGGAGCTCATGCCGATTCCCATCCTTTGTTGCAAGAGTGAGGAGATGCATACTGCCAAATGAACCTCCGTTTCGACCGTGAAGAGGTGGAAGGTTGGTATCAGTGATGGCGTCGTAATTGACCTGACTCTGAACCAGTGGTACTGGTCCAAGTATTTGGAATATATATGAATGAGAGTCACTCAGTCATCTGTGACGAGGATCAGAGACGGTCCTCGCACTATCCATACGAATGTTTTCGCCCAATAGTAATCCAGGGATCTCCACATTTTGAAGGGACAGCTTAATGTGCTATTTCTTCGAGTCAAATGCGGAGAGATGGATGAATTTGAGGAAGACTAACCATAGACGAGTGAAAATAGTCGTTCCTTCGTATACTATCGGCTCCAGCATCAATTGACGACTTCTATTCGTTATTACTAGTAGATATTCCTGTCAAAAATGTTCCCCAAAACGTGAATCTTGCATCTTACTTTTCCGTACGAAATTCCCCGTCGATTAGGTATCAGGACATTCCATCGAACCCCTACACCGGCACTCACTCAACAAAACCCGAATTCAACAAATTTAACAAAACGCACCGATTCATACACTATCATAGATATGTATACTGCAGACCAACCTCACACTTACTTCTTCGCCCTCAGCCGCACCCTCAAATTCCCATTCTCCGTCTGCGTCGAATTAAGCTCATCCAATAACGCAATCCTCTGCGTCTGCTTCGACATCCTCATCATATCCACCTCTTCTCTCGCCTTCCTCAAGACCTCTGTGCACCCCACAAGTTGACCTTCAAGTTGCTTGCGTACCTTTTCAGGTGCTACAGCAGCGTCTTCAGCGAGCTATTAGCCTCTGGGAGCTGTCGACACGTCTCCGCTTGATCCGCAGCGTGCATCTCTACTTCGCGGGACTCACAGAACACATGTTCGATAGCGTCTTGCAGGTCACGTATTTTGTCCATCCTACCCAAACAAAACCGTTCAAAAATCCACTCGACTCAAATAGGCGAGTAAAAACTCACAATGCAGAATATCATAACAGCCACCGCTGTAAGAGAGCGCACAGATATAGCTCATCTTCCTTGGATAAATGTCATGAAAGTGTCTTACTGCTGGTAGTTGGACATCCTTCGAAATTACTATCAACGTCAGGCCACAGCATACGAGAAAGCCTCGCCAATAGTCCTTACAAATACTTTCAAATCAAACATTGTCCACATCTGCTAAACCTCGCTGTTGGAGAAACGGGACATGGATTCTATATCGCAATAGCCCACTGCGGCAGCAAAGAAATTGACTCTAACACCCGTGTTGACCTGGGAGGGTCACAAAAAGGCTATTCCATCCATATCCTACTTTCTGAACGGCAAGCGAATGATCAGCGGATCTGATGATAAGATCACTCGTCGACGGGACCTAGAAGCGGGTAAGGAACTAGAGGAAGCACGGGATGTTCAACAGGAAGCACATGCTGTGGGGGTATCGAGGGTTGTCACTGGTGGAATAATGTGGAGCTCAAAGTCTGTGAGGTTGAGGCAGGGATCGTGAGAATATTTGAAGGTCACTCAAAGAGGATCACCTGCATCGACTTCTCGGCGGAGTCCCAGCACGTCTGGCTGTGCAAAATTCAAACCGATCGTCAGCACCGCATCAACTCCACGATGCAGATAATTCTGCGCTCAAGCTCATCATTGTTGGCAAACCTGCTGATACGAAAGCCCGATAACCGAGGCCAGGTGTTCAGAACGTTCATGACGCGACAAATGGCCCGAGGACAAGGAGCGAGAATAGCAGACATTGAGATATGTGCTTGCACACAAGTAGAACATGAGTTATCTGTTTGCTTTCCCTCTATCTTTGAAAATTTGGTCTGGTATCGGCATGCCGACACAATTTGTCTTCGGTGTTCAAGTGTTCCACCGGTACAAATGTTTCACCCGACACTTACGTTGAGTCCGTGAATCCAGGCATGCGCAGGAACGGACATAAATTTCACTGGGCATCATCCTTCTATGTCATTTTGCAATTGGTGATCCAAGCACTGGACGGTGGTATATATGCCATCGCCATACGTCCACCAAGTTCACCTCCCACCCACACCCCTATTCTCCACCATTATGATCATAGTCTCAAATGATCCCACTTGGTGGCCAGTCATCAATGCATACCGTATTTCCAGCTACTTTTTAGGTTTGTGAAGGGCAGTCGGATGTTGAAGCTCATGTCTCAATCTAACCTTGACTGTGGTTCGCAGTTGCCGCCTTTGTTGGAGTCGTGTATGATTGGGGTGAGCGTAATAATATTGAAGAACCGCTGATATCTTAAAAGTAGTCACTTTCCAGCACTTACATTCGGACAAGAGGTATGTCAATGCTACGACCGGAGCAACCATCTCGCTAAAAATGATTTTATAGGTCGAATTGGTCTGGGTGAGTAGAGTCTCATGTCAGAGGAACACGCATGAAAATACACTTCATTCCAGAGGCAACGCTGGTCCATAATGACAGTTCTGTATCTCAGTGTACGTAGCTTGCCTGTCACAGTTGTCATGTTGTGCTGACTTGAGAGTATCCTAGGTGCGCTACTTTGGAATCCTATTTGCTGCGTATGTTCGGAAGGTTAAACAATCGGTGTTGTGCTAACCGTCTATCTCTCATAATCAGCCTGAACCTGTTGGGTATGTCTCCTTAGTACATTTTCTGTCTTTGCTTCTTCTAACCAACAGCATACAGACAGTGTTCCGACCATCTCGCTGACAGATACAGTGAGTCTTCTGCACAGATGCCTACTATTTCCCTCCAATTAACCGTGGTGCCCTGTAGGAGTGAGTATGCTTTACTAACTTCCTAGTTCACTAATGACTGCTACACTATACTGCCACAGATGTGAGTGTGTTTGGAGTGTGTGCTACCCGAAGCTGGTCACTGACTAGATTCGTCAGGCTGGATTATGTCCGTCGTATGTAGTTGGACGTATGTTTTGGTATTTGCAATGCTGTGGGGTGAGTTGCGAGACCTCAATGATGTTGACAAGACTCAAACATGCTACAAGTCATCATGGTCACTCGCTTGCATGCTATGTATCAACAATCCAGAAAGATTCTGGTATTTCTCATTGTCGCCTTCCTGGCTGACAACATTTTCAACGGAGTAATTGCTGTATTGACAGCGATACATACTTTAGGAGGTACGCTTAATTGTGGATGGCAAAAATGTACATGGGGCTCATTAATACATACCAGAGGAACTCATTCTCTCCGGCACCTATCAATGCACGATTGGTTACACGGGAGGTAAACTACCTCTGTATTCCATTCCTTGGATACTCGGCGCTGTGTGGGAGGTGCTCGCACTATGTCTCGCAATCTGGATTGTTGTCAAACACTTCCGTGAACTGCGACAACATTCAACAGCAGGGATTTTCAAGGACTGCTTTACGGTATTGATGAAAACTCACATGTTTTACTTTGCGAGGTGAGCTCATGTTGTGATTATTGTTCCTTTCTTTCCACTGAAGGGTCGGACGTGGTAGCTTTGTTGCTGTTTCTTGCTTCCAGCTCATTATTAATCTCTCTCCGACACTCTCAGCGGTACGTCAATCTTGCACTTACCTCTGCATGTGATCACGGTTCATCGTTTCTATAGGACCCCTCTTCCCTGGAAGCTCAGATATATTATGGCATTCTTCAGATTTTGGATGTCGTGCAGTCGTTTGTGCTAGGACCACGCCTGATCCTTGGGATTCGAGAATATCACGCTAAGCTCGTGGTCGATTCTGACGCAGCAACTTGTATGACCTCAGTCGCTTTCCAGGAGCGCGTGCATATATCGACTGGCAGTAGTGTGTAATGCTCGGTGATCGACGAATGCGGAACTACAATCTTTCAGACCTTCTTTTGACTTACTCGTATACAGCCAGCAATGCTGACATCGTATTATTACTATTAGAGAGTAACAAATCAATGAATGTAATGGCGCAGTATAAATCAAGAAAGATTCTTTCATCCGGGCTAGCAAACTGACGATCGACATCGGCAGGCAAAGTATACCAGCTGCCAGTAGGTGGGTATCCTTCGAAATTACTATCAACGTCAGGCCACAGGATACGAGATAGCCTCACCGACGGCCCTTGGGATGCTTCCAAACAACAGCCTTATTGTACTTGTCAGCCTCTCTAGCGCAGAAACGGGACATGTATTCCGGATCGCCACAGGCTACCGTGGCAGCAAAGAAACTGACTCTGACACACGTGTTGACCTTGAAGGGTCACAAAAAGGCTATTCCATCCATATCCTACTTTCCGAACGGCAAGCGAATGATCAGCCTTGACTGCCTTCCCACCCTTTCCGTCCGCGCCTTGCAGGCTGAATGACCTCCGGCTCTTCTTCCTCTGTCAAAGGACTGTCATCGTTGAACAAGTCGTCAACGGGTGCAGAGACAATCTTGCGCTTGCGTGAAATGACTGGCGTGTTGCTAACAGACTCTTGAGGAGACGAAGGAGGAAGTGGTGAGACTGCGCGTTGTGCATCATTGCGGGAATTGACAGGTGCAAGGGCGATTGGTGAGTCTGGAGTGGGCCTTTGAGGCGGCGGAGGTAGGGGGTCCTGACGTGGCTTCTGTTGGGGCACTGAAGATTGTGTAGGAGCTGGATCCGTGGATCTGGAAGCTCGTGAAGCGCGTGCGGCGAGTTGGCGTTCCATTGCGATCATGTCGTCGTCATCCGAACAGTCGATGTTCTCGGAATGAGACGGTTTGGCACCGTTTTCATTGCCAAACAGTATCCTGGATACAAATAGACATTAGATATCAAATCAATATAGTGGATGACTTACTCGTTATAATGCGCTAGTAGTGAGTCAACCCATTCCCCATCGAAGTTCCTGTTGTGAATGAGACATGTGATCCTGGTGTAAAAGTCGCTGTAATGAAAGTAGCCATCCTTGTCGTTCCATTTGTCGAGGGAACTGATACCAAAACGAGCCTGTCCGGTACAAAGTAAGTCAAGAGCGCGCCGATTAGAAAAAAACTTACCTGAACTGCGGCATACACAATATGCTCGGCATCCACTTTGGACATTCCATGGATTTTTGCGTTGCCAGGGCGTGTGCCATTCAAGACACCAGTCGTTAGTGCAGAGGAAGGAGATGTAAAAATATGCTTGGTTACCTGAATAGATTACAGCAGTTTGCGAAACTAATGGCACTGGCGTGTTGTGGGAAAATCACGATTGAGATTTGGGACTTAGTTTTTTTTTACCATTCTGTGTTACATAATGCCACATCACACGGAGATCTTCATTTTGTTCTTTGGTGATTTTACGGAGCTTTTTGAGGGAAACGCCCGCACGATGGAGCTCACGGTGGATGGTGGTGTAGTGGAGTGCAATGAAGCGGTTGCATAACATGAGTCGAGTGATCTCGTCGAGAAACCAATCTGGCCGGTGGTGAACCAGTTCCACGAGGTACTGAACATCCTCAAGATTCAGCTTCCTCGGACGACCTGTGAATTCACTCCATGGTTTGACTACATCGCTGGTGTGCTGATAGAGCTTTCGGATGCGGAAGAATGTGCGTCTTGAGAAGCTGACGCAATCAAGGATTTCACGAAGACTAAGGATATCTTGCTCATACAGGTGAATGGCAGCGAGTTTGATGTCGGATGAGATCTTTCGGTTGACCATACTAGGTGTATTGTTGTCCGACATGGTGCAATTGTTTGAATTTTTCTCTAAGTCTCAAAACAGTGAAAATTTTCGAAGTCCCAGATCCTCAATTATGATTTTCCCAACATGCCAGTGCCATTATATACACACACAGCTGTAACAATACACAAGCATAATCTAAGAACGAATTACTCACTCGCTCCAAAAGATACCCCTGGAAAAGTCCCTCAATGATGTCATCAGGGTCGAAGTCTTGCCCTGGTTTATCCCCAGGATACAGGTAGGTGGGCCATAAGGCGGCAGTCACCTTCAGTGATCCACTTTGGATTTTCTTATTTGTTCTGTAGTGGCATTAGTACAAGTAATTCAAGAAACATAAACTTACTTGGCTGGATCCTCGAGGTAGTCAACCAGATATTTCACAGGACAAAGCATTTTTGCCAGCTCTGGGTGGTTGAATCCCATTCTGGAACAAGACTTGCTGTCCTCAGCAATTACAGGTTGGACAACCTGTTTATCAGGAAAAGGAGCTGCATACAAGCCCATGTGGGACTTGAGATGACTTGCATCTTTGGAGCATGTATGGTTGATCATGTTTTGCATCTGTAGATGCTAGTAGCACACTGCAATCATGTATATGGTGACTTACATACCTCGGTGATGAGTTGCTCGAGCTCCTTGTGTTTTTTCTTCCTCTTACTGATCAAATCCCCAAGGTAAGGGGCATGTTCCATGACATATTTGAATGTTCACTTGTATCATGCACAAGTGAAATCATCCTTGAAAATGATGTTAGTATACATATATGCGATCAAAGCATGTATACAGTAGCTCAAAAAAGTGTCTGAATGTTTATGCATTTTCAAGTAATTGGATAATAGCAAGCCAGCACCTGAGTACAATATAAAGGCATAGGGACAAGTCTAAAGGCTTGACATCATAGCTATAATCTGAGATATATATCAGTGGGAACTAGACCACATATGGGCAAGATATGGTAATTCTAATCACATGACTCATTTGGACACTTTTTTGACTTTATATCCAAATCACAAAATCCAACCATTCACAGATATTATTCTTAATAGAAGTGGTGCAATAATCAATATTTGGTCTTGTTTTAATATTATTTATATATATGAACCCACATAACATCATGAACTTTAACATAATCATCATACAGCCCATCTCCTCTGCTTCAAAGGATAATATCCTTATTCTCTGCTCCTCTAGTTTGTCTATGAGGCAAATTGCTTCAAAAACTGGTCCTAGCAAATCTACTATTGCTATAGTTATGCTGGCAATGATAGAACATTGATCTCATGAGCTTTGAGGTATGCTTGGAGTCATTATCCAGTTGGAAGATAATGTCTTCTTCATCAATTGCTGACTTCTGCATGCTTCTGAGTAGACACTTCTCTAGAATGGAGATTCACTGCTCTACATTCATGCCTCCTTCCACCTCACAAAGAATCCCCACACCATTCCATCTCCTACAACCCCTACTATCATACTTCATCTTCCAAACTTTAGTATGTTCTTGACTTCTCTTTCCCCTGATCGTTCCCCTACCTTTTTTGACACATATTCCTACCTTCTTCCAGTCTTCCATAGTCCAATGTTGGTGCTTTAAAGCAAAGGCCCCTATAGGCTGCTGAAACCAGAGGCATTTTCTTTTTGGTTACAGCCATAAGATTGGCTGCCTTAAGGGTGTTTTTGACTGTTTGAGTGGGAATGGGAGTGGGGATGATGGAATTGATGAACTTGGTGGCATGGACAACATTTGAAGCCTTGCCAGATGGACTTTAATAAACAATAGCTCTTTTATGCTGTAGAGTAAGCTTGAAAGACCATCCCATTTTATGATTTTCCTTCTCTAGCATGTTCTGGTTTATGACTATAGCAAAATAGTAGACTTGCTAGGACCAGTTTTTGAAGCAATTTGCCTCATAGACAAACTAGAGGAGCAGAGAATAAGGATATTATCCTTTGAAGCAGAGGAGATGGGCTGTATGATGATTATGTTAAAGTTCATGATGTTATGTGGGTTCATATATATAAATAATATTAAAACAAGACCAAATATTGATTATTGCACCACTTCTATTAAGAATAATATCTGTGAATGGTTGGATTTTGTGATTTGGATATAAAGTCAAAAAGTGTCCAAATGAGTCATGTGATTAGAATTACCATATCTTGCCCATATGTGGTCTAGTTCCCATGATATATATCTCAGATTATAGCTATGATGTCAAGCCTTTAGACTTGTCCCTATGCCTTTATATTGTACTCAGGTGCTGGCTTGCTATTATCCAATTACTTGAAAATGCATAAACATTCAGACATTTTTTTGAGCCACTGTATATGCAGTCAAGTGGACTTACAACTTGTCCAAAATCTTCCTGTGGGCAGCCTTGATTTGTTCTTCTTCTTGTTTGTCCCCATCCTTGGCCACTTCTTCTTGTTCTAACAGTAAACACACCTGGATTACCTGCTTAAGATTGCAGAACATATCTAGGCCGTGTGGGATCCATCATGCAATGTGTATGCACTGGTCCTGAGGGGTGAGCTCTTTGTTACATGATCTTCTAGAATCTCATCAAGGTGAGATTTATCTGATTGTGTAAAAATGAAATACATCACCTTGATGTTTTTTCAGCCTTCTTTTTAGCTCTAACTGGGCTATGCATCTTATATGCTTCAGGTAAGCTCTGTTTGGAACAACTGACATTGTTGAATGACTCACCTGGCCTTTTTGGACTTGTGTCCTTCCTTATCAGATGTGTTGGATACATCTCTCCCATGTTTCCCAGATATCTGAGGTGGTGGTGTGCTTGGTGGAGTGCTCACCTCTGAATCACTGGAAGAGGGAGATGATGAGGCAGAATCGGCATGATTATGATGTGCCATAGTGGTGGGAGGGAAAAATCCATGTAACAAGATAAGATAGCATTAGATGTGTTATTAATGTTTGTTTGTTGTTAATTACCAGTGTGCCATTGTTATGGCGAACTAGGATGGGCACGACGACAGGTACTCGATAAGAGCACGCCTGAAGCTGGATCTAGGCCTTACAAATGTAAGGTTCTTAAGACAAGTCAGAGAGAGTGTCTCTGGCTCGAATATTGGTTATCAGACGGCTTAGGATTGGAGGTCCTAAGCGAAGGATAGTTCAGGTAAGACCTAGTAGATTAAAGTGAAGTTCTATCTAAGTACATGACTGGGTTTATATAGGCGTAGGTCCTTTAGGGCAGGTACGTACACGTCATCAGTCGAGTCAGAGATAAGGGAATGAGTCATCTAGCGATGGCACGTGGCGGTTGTGATGTAATACAGATATAGAAGGCGGTTAGTCTAATGATGGCACAGCCAGGTGCGGTCATGACATAATACACAAGTACGAGAAAAAGAGATAGGGGGTAACCACGATTGTAACATTACCCCTCATTTAGGGATGAAGTCACTGACTTCAATTGTCCTGATTAGCCCAGTAAATGGGGTCCGCGTCGTAGTTGGAATAAAGCAGATCGTCCTGCTCCTCGGTGATAGTAGTCTGCGCCATTTCGGCGTGAGCGATAGCGTCTTGCTCAATCTCCCATCAAGCAAGAGCGTCGTAGAAACCAACATCAGTCCATACCAAAGGAATGACCGCTTCTCCCTTCAACTCTTTACAAAAGACCGATAAGTGGCCCGGTGCGTACTCCTTGCAAACTCTGCAGTAATATGAAGGGCAGTTCTTATGACGATGCCCGGCGACATGGCAGTTATGACATATGACGTTATCAACTGGCGACGTTTTTATGATTGTGACGGAAGAGGATTGGTCTGGGGAAGGCGATCTCAATTGTTTAAGTGGTGCCTTAGCGGGGGAGATGGAGGCAGCTCGCTTAGCGGCGAGGTGTGAGGATCTTTGTTTAAGTGGGAGTCGTCGTGTAGTACGCGTGATGGGGTTAGGAGAAGGAGAAGTCGGTACATTGAGTACAGCAATAGGAGGGATATTATCATCCTGATGCTCCACGGTAGTCATTGTAGTAGGAGCTGGTGGCGGTATGGGAATAACGATGTGAGGGGATGGTGGTCGTGCGACTGGGTCGAGGGCGATGCGCTCGGTGACGATGTGGATAGCTTCTCTAATAGCATCTCTAGTTTCTTCAGGCAAGAGACAGATCGCAGTGTTACGAATATGTATGTGAAGGTGGCAGAAAATAGTTTGATGGTGCTCATCATCAAGGAGGGCGGCGGTACGGTCAATAAGACTGGCATCTCTAATAATTCTGATAATAAGGCCGCTAGAGATCGCTCCCCATTCTCCAAGGAGATGATCTATTTCTATGGCGTACTGCTGGGAGGTGATAGCGGATTCGAACAGGGCACTAGTTTCTACCTGGTCAATGACCGAGAAGTAGTCGGTGAGGACGGAGTCGTCGGTAAGTGTTAGGGTGGAGTCGGAAGCTGGTGGTGAGGTTATGGGGGATGATGCGTGCTGGGCAAGGTTGGCGGCAGTGGTGTTTTGATAGTTGAGGAGTGTCAATGGATGAGCATTTCCTTCAGCGATGGTGTTCATGGCAGCAGTAAGTTCTTCGATGCAGAGGATACAGAGTCGGAGACGTTCGATGTGGGACATTGTCAGGAAATCTATAGCCCATGGGCTTTCTTATAGGCAGTGAGGATGTCGGGAGCATTAGTGAGATTTCCTTCTGGAACCCACTCGTTGCTGGCGGATGAATATCCTTTCCAGGATACGAGATAGTGTCTTTGTTTACCCGTCCCTTTGTGTGATAGGATCGCATCAATTTCATATTCTTCTTCGTTATCAATAATGTCAGGAGGTGGGTCATGGAAGTTTGGTCCATGAACCTCTGTTTCACGATAGGATGATAGTTCAGAAGCGTGGAACATGGGGTGAACTTTCCACTGTGGAGGTAGCTGGAGCGTGAACGTGATAGGAGAAAGGACGGCAGTGATCGGGAAAGGGCCATATCATTTGGGTGCAAGTTTCCGCGATGGTAGCTGAGTGATTAGGTTCTTCCCTGATAACCAAACCTTATCTCCTACTTTCCATGGGTGGTACTTCTGTCTGCGAGTCTGTTCAGCCATTTGCTGCATGGCGAGGTTGTGACATGAGAGAGCTTCTTCCCTGGACTTCTGAAGGAGGAGTAGTCTGTCCTCTGCTGCGGGAACGGTAGAGTTGGGGAGAGTATGAGGGAGAGCTCGTGGTTCATAGCCCATCATCAGGAAGAAAGGTGATGTGTTGCGTGAATCATGCTTTCGGTGATTGTGCACAAATTCCGCCATCGGAAGGTGTTCAACCCAATCTTCTGGGTGATTCCAGCAATAGATTCGAAGGTACGTCTCGAGCTCTTGATTGAGTCGTTTGGTCTGGCCATCGGTCTGAGGGTGATAAGCAGTGGATGCCGCTATGTCGTATTTCAAAAGCTTGGCGAGGGCTCATGAGAACTTAGATACAAACTGTGGCCTGCGATCAGAAATGATCTTTTCATGCAAGCCAAATTGTCAGTAGACGTATTTGAAGAATTTCTTGGCGACTCCCTCTGAAGTGATGGTTTTAGTGCAAGGGATAAGAATTACCCCCTTTGTAAGGCCATGGTCAACCACAACCATCACAGAATCAAAGCCGGCACAGGGGGGAAGATTGGTGATCAGATCAACAGAGACCTGAGTGAAAGGAGCTGAAGCGATGGATGGGATGGGGACCAGGGGAGGAGTCGTCGGGTGAGTGTTGGATTTCATTTGCTGACAAAGGGTGCAATCTTCTATGTATTTTCGGACATAGGTGCCCATGGAGGGCCACCAAAAGTCCCGCTTGACCAATTCCTCCGTCTTAAAACAACTGGGGTGACCGGCGGTGGGGCGGTCATGACAACGTTCGAGAATAAGACGCCGCCCAGCAGGGCGGACATAGGCGCGGTTTTTGAAGTAAAGAATATCATCCTTAATTGTCCAATCGGCGAGCGTGGATTTCATAGGGGGAAGGGAGAGGCCATCCAACGCATCAGAGGCGGCAGTGAAAATGGGGTCTGGGTTGGAAGGATCTGGATTGGCAAGCGTGGTCATGAGTTTGACGTCGAGGAGTCGGACAAACATGGAATCGGGGAGAAGGGTCTCGTTATTATTGTCATTTGAGGAATCGGATCCATGGTCGGGGCGACGAGAGAGAGCATCTGGAGCGACAAGTTTAGTTCCAGCGACGTGATGGAGTTCAATATCATAGCATGATAGAATTAGTTGCCATCGAGCTTGTCAACGAGTTAGCTTCTGCGCAGTTCTGAAATATAGGAGATTCTTGTGGTCCGTGAATACGATGACCGGGTGAGCATTTCCTTCTAGATAGTGGCGCCATTCGGTGAGGGCACGAATGACTGTGAGGAGTTCATGATCAAAAATCTGGTAATTACGTTCTGCTGGGTTCAAGGTCTGTGATAGATATCCGCACGGGTGATAGACACCGTTATCGTCGGTTTGGAGCAATACCACACCCGTGGCAACTAGGGATGCATCGGTTGCAACCGCAAATTGTCTACTGGGGTCTGGATTCCGAAGCACTGGTTGCTTCAGGAAGCATTCTTTCAAAGTTGAGAAGGCGGATGAGCATTGTCCCGTCCAGAGGAATTTGACAGTTTTCTTGGTCAGGTCGATCAGGGGTCGGGCGATGTCGGAGTAGTGGGAAATGAAGTTTTGATAGAAATTGCAAAATCCCAAGAATGATCTGACCTCTTTTACAGTCGTAGGAATAGGCCAGTCCCGAATACCATCGGTTTTGGCATTGTCCATTGCTATGCACCCGGGGCAGATTATCATTCCGAGGTATTCTACTTCTTGAGCATCAAATGTGCATTTCTCCGGTTTGAGGAAGAGCCTTTCCTGTCAAATTCTTTCAAGAATGCGTCATGTACGTTCATGATGGGAAGTGAGGTCATTAGAGAAGATCAAAATATCGTCCATGTATATGACGAGCCATCCTTCATTTATTTCCTGTTGAAATGTCTTGTTCATATATGCCTGGAAAGTAGTGGGAGAGTTGCAAAGGCTGAAGAACATGACATTTGGCTCGAAGAGACCATATTCAGTAGTAAAGGCGGCCTTCCATCGATCATCTGGGTGAATGCGGATATTGTTGTATCCCGAACAAACGTCCATCTTAGTGAAATATTTGGCACCATGTAACCGAGCAACTAGGGAGAGTGGTAACGGGAGTGGGTAAGCATTTTTGACCGTCCACTCATTGATGTATCGGTAATCCTGGCAGGGACGAAGATCTCCACTCTTCTTTCCTACAAAGAAGAAACCGCTGGCCTGCGGTGACTTCGATTCAGAGATGAACTCTTTCTTCACATTTTCATCGATGAATGCTTTGACCGCTGTACATTCCTTCTCAGATAGCGGGTATACCTTGGACATTTTAGGAATAAAACCGGGTTTAGTTTCTATCCAATGATCTATCCCAGGTCGTTCAGGAGGTAACTGGTTCAGACCATCTTTCGCGAAGATGTTGGCGAAGTCGTGAAGGTAGGAGGGAACAAGTTCTTCAAAGGACTTCTTCTTCTGCTCGAACCCCGCAGCTAATGCAAACTGTTGGGCTTTGTTACTGGTCTTGACGTATTCGGTGGGTCGTGTCAGAGGTGTAACCATGGTTCATTGTTCCGCGATGCTAGTTCCATCCTTTGTTAACGGAGTGTCCAGTGAGATGTTGGCGATTACTCGGAGCTCTGAAGCGTTGGCGGGGTACTCAACCAAAAATTCATCGTCTTCTAGATGATACGTAGAGATTTCTCACACCAATGGTGCGTAATCTGTTGTCCATATGTCTTCTTTGGTATCAAAAGAGTCATCATCATCGTCAGGGATGGGGTCAAGATCAGGCAACGCTGGCGGGATCTCTTCATCTTCATCAGTAATTTCCTCTATGGTAGCTCAGGGTGTCGGTTCCTTGGGTGGTACAACCAGTTCTACAGGAGGTGCCTTCAGCAGCACTACAACTGGAATCAGGTCCGTCTCCTTACTCTTTGCTTTTTGGAATAAGGGGGGAAGTCCATTCTTCTTTCATTCGTTATCAACTTCTTCTTCAATCTGATTGCTTTTCTCTGTCCTTGAGAGTTCCAATGTTTCTGCTTTCCATCGGATTACTGGGTCCATGGCACGTAGCCAGGGGATCCCTAGTAAGATCTGATCGCGTCGGCCAAGCCGAGTGATATTAAACTTTCCAATCATGGATTGTTTGTCTATTTTGACAATGAGGATGCAATATCGGGTGATAGCGCCCCCTCTCGCATAACTTCCATCTGCAGTGGTGACTCGGAATGGTTTTGATAGTTTGTGCGTTCAAATGTTATGGGCTTTGACAAATTCTTCAGAAATAAAGGTTCCGGCGGTGCCGGAGTCAACAACAGCTGTTGTTTCAATGGTTTTCTGACGAGTTTTTGAAATAAGGGAAATGGGAACGCGAAGTTCCTTTCTGATTCCAATACTTTGTACAAGTCTAACGGGTACATCGGAAGATACTGACATTGATCCAGTCTTCCACATCAAAAATCCTCGGCAAGGTGATGGATGGTTGTATCCTCTTCTTCATCGTTGCTTATCTCCTCTCGTCGTACGGGAATCTTCTTCTTCTGTGGGCATGCCCTAGTCAGATGCCCCTTCTGGTGGCATGAGAAGCATAGTCCCTTCTTCATATGATCATTTCTCTCGGCTTCAGTGAGCCGATCTACTTCCATGGCATTCGGATCATGTCGATCAATGGAAGGTCTGGGTACATATCGTTGTCCTGATGATCTGGTGGCGGTTCGATGGTTTGATCGATACGCGGCCCCCCTCTGGTAGTTGCTGTCAAGTCTGATGACTGCAGCGATGTACAGTGGCTCAAAAAACTGTCCACATGTTTTTGCATTTTTTACTATTTACAATATTGTGTGAGAATACATAAAGACCTCAGTGACATGCTAATACCATATTGTAGTGCTGCTTCAGGGCTTTGGATTGAGCACCACATCGTGAGAATCAGAGGAGATATGGTGGAGATACAAGGCTTACAAAATCATGACTCATGCGGACAGTTTTTTGAGCACATATTAAAACTATATAAATCATCATTTATGACACCATAACAATCATGCCACCATTAAATAAATTATAAAGTGGTGTCATTATGTCATTTTAAAACCATATCTAACTATACAAACCAAAAATTTCCATATGTCATGGTTATATTCACCATGAAAGCCACCCCCCCTGCTCAAAGGGATAATATCCTCTCTCTTTCCTATTCTGGCCTCTCTGCTTGTCAAATTTCCTCTAGAACTGGAGTATCCAAGTCCACTGTGGCCAAGTTCATCAAAGAAAGTCACACAGACAAGGAAAACTTCTGTGAAGGGTGTCCATCCAAGCTCACCTCTACTGATAGGAGGGCTATTATTCAACATATCACTACAGGAAAGACTGATAATGCTGTCCAGGTCACCTATTACATCAATTACACCATCACATTCCCTGTCTCTTCACACACTGTGAGAAACATTCTCAAGATAGCTCATCTCAGGTCAGTAACAAGGAAGAAAAGGCTCTCCTCTCTATCACACATATGCAGAGAGGACTAGCACCCTTCTTGTTTCACATATATACCTTGCCATCTGACCCAATCCTATTTATTGTGGTCTTATATGATCATATAACATGCTTCCAGTCTGTGTAATCCAATTCTGATGGGCTAAGGCAAAGGTTAGTCATCTCTGCATATGTGTGATAGAGAGGAGAGCCTTTTCTTCCTTGTTACTGACCTGAGATGAGCTATCTTGAGAATGTTTCTCACAGTGTGTGAAGAGACAGGGAATGTGATGGTGTAATTGATGTAATAGGTGACCTGGACAGCATTATCAGTCTTTCCTGTAGTGATATGTTGAATAATAGCCCTCCTATCAGTAGAGGTGAGCTTGGATGGACACCCTTCACAGAAGTTTTCCTTGTCTGTGTGACTTTCTTTGATGAACTTGGCCACAGTGGACTTGGATACTCCAGTTCTAGAGGAAATTTGACAAGCAGAGAGGCCAGAATAGGAAAGAGAGAGGATATTATCCCTTTGAGCAGGGGGGGTGGCTTTCATGGTGAATATAACCATGACATATGGAAATTTTTGGTTTGTATAGTTAGATATGGTTTTAAAATGACATAATGACACCACTTTATAATTTATTTAATGGTGGCATGATTGTTATGGTGTCATAAATGATGATTTATATAGTTTTAATATGTGCTCAAAAAACTGTCCGCATGAGTCATGATTTTGTAAGCCTTGTATCTCCACCATATCTCCTCTGATTCTCACGATGTGGTGCTCAATCCAAAGCCCTGAAGCAGCACTACAATATGGTATTAGCATGTCACTGAGGTCTTTATGTATTCTCACACAATATTGTAAATAGTAAAAAATGCAAAAACATGTGGACAGTTTTTTGAGCCACTGTACTTATCAAAGTCTGTTGGGATGGTCTCCATCTGAAAGATGGAGTTCACGATTCCCTTCTTTAATCCGTCATTGAAGAACGTGATTAAGACGGCGTCTTGCTTTACAGAGGCTTGTGCAGCAAGGGTTTTGAAACTGGCGACGTAGGAGGTGAGGTCGCCCGTCTGTCTCAGCGTTCGGAGCTTGTTCATGGCAGTGCCGATGGCATCGGCCGGTATGAAAGCTTCTTTGAATTTAGTTTCAAAGTTCGCGAAGGTCCTGTAGGATTTGGCGGAGGAGTTGTCGACTTCAGTGTAAAACGTGAGTGCCCAGCCCATGGCACTTCCTTCTGTCATATATGCAAGAGCGGTAATGACCTTCTTTTCGTCAGTGTTATAGATTGCAGCATTAAGCGCAAAGTACGCTTTAACCACATACAACCATCGTAGAGCCTGGTGAGGACTCCCATCATAGGTAGAGGGAGCTCTGGCTTTTAATTCTGGGGTGTTGGTAGTGGACATCCTGATCGTCTGGTCGAGTGATGTTTCTGGTTCAGGGGAATGTTGTCGTTCTCTTGCTGAGTTCTGGGATCTGTTAACCTCTCAGATGGAGAGGGTCAATGGGCGACTTTAATCTTTTGTTATGGCAAACTAGGATGGGCATGGCGACAGGTACTCGATAAGAGCATGCCTGAAGCCGGATCTAGGCCTTACAAATGTAAGGTTCTTAAGACAAGTCAGAGAGAGTGTCTCTGGCTCGAATATTGGTTATCAGACGGCTTAGGATTGGAGGTCCTAAGCGAAGGATAGTTCAGGTAAGACCTAGTAGATTAAAGTGAAGTTCTATCTAAGTACATGACTGGGTTTATATAGGCGTAGGTCCTTTAGGGCAGGTACGTACGCGTCATCAGTCGAGTCAGAGATAAGGGAATGAGTCATCTAGCGATGGCACATGGCGGTTGTGATGTAATACAGATATAGAAGGCGGTTAGTCTAATGATGGCACAGCCAGGTGCGGTCATGACATAATACACAAGTACGAGAAAAAGAGATAGGGGGTAACCATGATTGTAACAGCCATTGGTACAAAACTATAATGTCAATATATAACATTGTTGCCAGCTTATAACTACCATATAACATCGTTACCACCTTACTTCTACAATATAATCTCACTATAACCATTGTAGAGACTTGCACCTCTATATCACTGCTATAGGATGATATACCACCTCTTCTCACTGATACTCCAGTTCTGATCCTCAGGATAAGTCACTTGCACTGTTGTGCACTAACATGCAACTGCCATGCACATGCAAACACACTTGCATGTCCCATGTGCCTGCTCTAGGTCCTCTGCTCCAGTCCGTCCACCTGTCCATGTCCTTGCTAAAGTCCACCAATGCATTTTTATTGTATTCTTATCACTCTGACATATCTTCTGGACTGATTACAGTGCTGTAAATGTGCATGTGCATGCTTAAGCACCATTACATACAGATATCACTACCTACTCGCTTTGCTTCTGCACTACAAGTGACGCCTAGTGCCCAATATAGAGAAGGGACTTATAGTTTTTGAGAGATATTATCCTAGCACTCCCCACCTCTGTGTATGAGCAGTAGTTTGCACATTAGAGAAAGTTGAAAGCTCTCAAAAGTCCAGATTTGTGTGCTACCTGCTTAGACATGATCGCTTTGTGCCAGTTTGATTCCTTCTTCCCTGAATTTAGTTTCCAGATAGCTCTTGCCTCTATGCTTTAGACCCCCATTGTGCACACTATGTTTCCACATGTGCGCTTTTACTTCCTATCACCCCAGTGTGCTTTTGTGCACATCTCAACTGTGCTTCTCCCAGTGTTCATGCTTCACATATCCTCTAGCACCCATTCAGTTTCAGAGTCTCCCTCAGTCATTTTGAGGACTCTCTCTCAGTAGCTGTCCTTTGGGTCAAGTTCTGTCTTGCATCCAGGTCTTGCTGTAGAGTTCCCCTAGTAGTAGTCTGTTTCTCCCATAGTCCAAAGTCCTCACCTTCACTGTGGTTGAGCTGCATTTACTGTGATGTCAGTGTCGGGAGGCTTTATAATGTGCCAATCACATGTGATGCACACATAAGATAGGGCTCTTGCACAAACCATCAACATCACATGATAAAGAGTGACTTGGGCATGATTTTGTTGTATAAAGTTAATGCCACTCATAAATCTTACTTTTTGGAAAATATAATTCTGCAGTGTTCTGTGGGTTTGAATTTTGAACAACCCTGCATGGCTGGATTTTTTGAAAAGTTGAATTTGTGAGTGGCATTAAGAAAATGGAATGTTATGAGCTATGGAACGGAGGTTGTGTGTGTGACACACAGGGGAACATTATGAAAATGGTATACCATTCATTCCACAACTCTTCTGGGTGGAAAAATGCCTAAATGCAAGGCAGGCCACCTGAGTAATCTTGGTGGATATGCTGAAATAAACACTAAGAGGACCAAGGTCAGAAAAGCACAAAAAGAAGAGAAGGAAAACTTGAATGTGCAGGCGAGTCTTGGCCAGGTGACTCAGATATGTTTCATTGCTTCTAATATTGTTCTTAGCCTGTAGACCTATTCCTTGATGCTGCAAAGATTATGGCACAGCAAGAATCACCTCTACCACCTTCTATCCCAGCTCTTGACAAAATCTTTACCACAGCTGATTGTGACCATGACTCTGAGTCAAACGAGCCAGAAGTTGCAGTGAATGATGCCAAAAACATTTGCAGGCCAGAATATGACAGTTGTGAGGATGATTGTGAGGGTAGTCTTGATGAGGATGGTGATATCTTTGAAGCTGAGGCTCTAGAGAATGGAATCAAGAGTGAGCAAGGTGTCAGAGTGGGTGCAGCACCTGGAACATGTCCAGAGGGCCCACAGAGCAGCACAGGACTTGCATGGGAGCTTTGGAAAGCACCTGAAGTCATAAAGTGCACAACTGCACTTCAAGACATCAGGAACATACTGAAACCCTGCCAGGACACTGGGAGAGGCTACAAGGACCCTGGTCTGGACAACTGGACTAAAGGATGGCTTGAATCAATGGTGACATTCCTCACACATTACACAAACCCTGTTACAGTTACACCTGCCCCTATTCATTTTCCTTCACTTACATGTGTATTATGTCATGACCATGCCATGCTGCACCATCATTTGACTCATCCATTTCCATAACTTGTATGACATCGCGATTGCTACTGCTGTTGTTAGATGACTCATCCTTATCTCTGACTTGTTCTTATCTCTGACTCACTCTTATCTGACTCATTGTACTTGCCCTAAAGTACTTACTATATATACCTGGTCATGTACTTAGTAGATCTTCACTTTAATCTTACTAGATTCTACCAGGAATACCTTTCGCTTAGGACCCCCAATCCTAAGTCGTCTGAACTGATATTCAAGTTAGAGACACTCTCTCTATCTTGTCTTACGACCCTTGCATTTGCAAGGTCTTGATCGTAACACCAGCCATCACTCTTATCAAGCTGCTGCCGTTATACCATTCTAGTTCATAACAAAAGATTAAAGTGCCACTCCAACCCTCTCCATCTGGGAGGTCCCAGAAACCAGAACAGACAGAGAGAGACGTATCATCCCCTGTAGAAACATCACTAGACCAGAAAGATCAGGATGTCAGCACCCACCAATACCCCAGAACTTAAAGCCAGAGCACCAACATTCTATGATGGAACTCCCCAGCAAGCTTTAAGATGGTTGTACTCAATTAAGGCATACTTTGCCCTTAATGCTACGATCTACAACACCGATGAAAAGAAAGTCATCACTGCACTTGCATATATGACAGAAGATAGTGCCATGGGTTGGGCACTCACCTTTTACACTGAAGTTGACAATTCTGTTTCAAAATCTTATGGAACCTTCACAAATTTTGAGGCAAAATTCAAAGAAACCTTTGTACCAGCCAATGCCATTGGCACAGCCATGAATAAGCTCTGTACCCTGAAACAGACAGGTGATCTCACTTCCTACATTGCCAGTTTCAAGACCCTTGCTGCACAGGCCTCTGTGAAACAAGATGCCATCTTGATTATGTTCTTCAACGATGGGCTCAAGAAGGGAATCGGTAATGCCATCTACCAGATGGAAACCATCCCTGTAGACTTTGACAAGTATGTCACCGCAGCCATTAGGCTCGACAGCAATTGGCAAAGAGGTGCCATGTTCCATCAGAACAATCGTGCCACTACCAAGCCAACTGGACAGCGATACATACCCAGACCTTCCATTGACCAGCATGATCCAAATGCCATGGAAGTAGATTGGCTTACCAAAGCTGAAAGAAACAATCATATGAAAAAAGGACTGTGTTTCACATGTCACCAGAAATGACATATGACCAGAGCAGACCCCAGTTCATTGTGAAGAAATCGAAGACAGTGACAAAGAAGATGAAGAAACAACGATCCGTTGTCTTGCCAAGGATTTTTGATGTGGAAGACTGGATCAATGTCAGTATCTTCCAATATAGCTATCAGACTTGTACAAAGTATTGGAATCAGAAAGGAACTTCGCATTCCCATTTCTCTTATCTCCAAAACATGTCTGAAAACCATCAAAACAACAGCTGTTGTTGACTCCGGTGCCACTGGAACATTCATTTCTGAAGACTTTGTCAAACTTCATAACATCCGAACGCATAAACTCACCAAACCATTCCAAGTCACTACTGCGGATGGAAGTTATGCAAAGGGGGGCGCTATCACCTGATACTGCATCCTCATCATGAAAATTGATGAATGATCTATGATTGGAAAGTTTAATATCACACGGCTTGGCCATTGCAATCAGATTTTACTCGGGATTCCTTGGCTATGCGCTATGGACCCAGTAATCAGATGGAAAGCAGAAACCATGGAGCTCCCTCGAAGTGAAAAAAGCGACCAAATCAAAGAAGAGGTCGATAAGGAACAAAAGAAGAATGGTCTCCCACCTCTCTTCCAAAAAAAAAATCAAAAGACAAAACAGAATCCAGTCATAGTGCTGCCAGAGGCACCTCCTGAGAAATTAGTCACAATCACACTACCCAGAGAACTGATACCTTGTGCTACCATTGAAGAAGTCCCAGATGAGGAAGAACCCCTAGCCCTACCACACCTTGACCCTATCCCTGATGATAATGACGACTCTTTCAACACCAAAGAAGATGTATGGACTTCAAGCTATGCTCCACCTGTACGTGAACTCACCACATATCATCTTGATGATGATGAATTTTTGGTTGAATACCCTGCCAACACTACTGAACTCCGGGTTATCACCAATATCTCCCTGGATACCCCATTAACCAAAGATGGTACTAGTGTTGTGGAGCAAAGACCAATGGTTACACCCCTGTCACGACCAACAGAATACATCAAAACCAGTAATAAGGCACAGCAGTTTGCATTGGCAGCTGGACTTGAGCAAAAGAAGAAGTTGTTTGAAGAGCTTGTCCCTCCCTACCTTCACAATTTCGCTGATATCTTTGCAAAGGATGGCCTCAACCAGTTACCACCTGAACAGCCTGGTATAGACCATCGTATTGAAACCAAACCCGGTTTTATTCCCAAAACATCCAAGGTGTACCTGTTATCAGAAGCAGAGCATACTGCAGTCAAAGCTTTTATTGATGAAAATGTAAAGAAAGGCTTTATCTCTGAATTGAAATCACCACAGGCAAGTGGCTTCTTCTTTGTAGGAAAGAAAAGTGGGGACCTGCGCCCCTGTCAGGACTACTGATACATCAACAACTGGATGGTTAAGAATGCTTACCCTCTCCCACTACCGCTTTCATTAGTCACTCAGTTGCATGGTGCCAAATACTTCACAAAGATGGATGTCCGTTCCAGTTATAACAACATTTGTATCCACCCTGATGATAGATGGAAGGCCGCTTTTACCACAGAATATGGTCTCTTCGAGCCAAATGTCATGTTTTTTGGTCTTTGCAATTCCCCCACTACTTTCCAAGTGTATATGAACTGGACATTCCAACAGGAGATCAATGAAGGATGGCTCGTCATATACATGGATGATATTCTGATCTTCTCAAACGACCTCACTCCTCATCATGAATGAACCCGGCGTGTCCTTGAAAGAATTTGCCAAGAAAAACTGTTCCTAAAACCGGAAAAATGCACGTTTGATGCACAAGAAGTGGAATATCTAGGAATGATCATTCGTCCTGGATGTGTTGCAATGGATATTGCCAAAACTGACGGTATCTGCGACTGGCCTACCCCCATGACAGTAAAAGAAGTTCGGTCATTTTTGGGATTCTGCAACTTCTATCGAAACTTTGTTCCCCATTATTCCGACATCACTAGACCCCTGATTGACCTCACCAAGAAAGATGTCAAGTTTCTATGGTCAGACCAATGTGCATCAGCATTCTCTACCCTGAAAGAATGCTTCCTAAAGCAACCAGTCCTTCGAAACCCAGATCTGAGCAGGCAATTTGCAGTAGCTACCGATGTGTTGCTCATTGCAACCGGTGCAGTGTTGCTGCAAACCGATGAAAATGGTGTTTACCACCCATGTGGGTACCTGTCACAGACGTTGAACCCCACAGAATGTAACTACCAAATTTTCGATCGTGAACTCCTTGCTGTCATTCGCACTTTAACCAAATGGTGTCATTATTTGGAAGGCAACCCCCATCCTGTCATCATCTTCACCAACCACAAGAATCTGTTGTATTTTAGAACTGCTCAGAAGTTAACCCGACAACAAGCCCAATGGCAGTTGATTTTATCCTGCTATGATATTGAACTCCACCATGTTGCTGGAACCAAACTCGCAGCCCCTGATGTGCTTTCCTGCTGCCCTGACCATGGGGTGGATTCCACCACAGATAATACCAACAAAACTCTTCTCCCTGACTCCATGTTCATTTGCCTTCTCGACGTCAAACTCATGACCTCCCTTGCCAACCCCGATCCCTCTGACCCTGACCCCATCTTCAAGGCCACTTCTGACGCCTTGGATGGCCTTTCCCTTCCCCCTATGAAGTCCGCTCTCATGGATTGGACAATAAAAGATGATATCCTTTATTATAGAGATCGCGCCTACGTCTGCCCTGCTGGTCAACACCTTATTTTGGAATGATGTCACAATCACGCCACTGCCGGTCACCCTGGGCGTTTTAAGACTGAAGAATTGGTCAAGCGGGACTTTTGGTGGCCCTCTATGGGTACCTATATCCGTAAATATGTTGAAGGTTGCGCCCTCTGCCAGCAGATGAAATCTGACACTCATCCACTGACTCCACCCCTCATCCCTATCCTGTCTGTTGCCGCTGCTCCATTCACTCAGGTCTCTGTTGACCTTATCACTGATCTCCTTCCTTGTGCTGGTTTTGATTCCATTATGGTCATGGTAGACCATGGGCTTACAAAGGGGGTAATTCTTATCCCTTGTACTAAAACCATCACTTCTGAAGGGGTTGCCAAGAAATTTTTCAAATACATCTACTGCTGATTCGGCTTGCATGAGAAAGTCATTTCTGATCATGGGCTGCAATTCATGTCCAAATTCTCAAAAGCCCTTGCCAAGCTCTTGAAATACAATATAGCCACATCAACCGCTTATCATCCCCAGACTGATGGTCAGACCAAATGACTCAATCAGGAACTTGAAACCTATCTCCGAATTTATTGCCGAAATCACCCCGAAGATTGGGTAGAACATCTCCCTATGGCAGAATTCGTGCACAATCATCAGAAACACGACTCCTGTAACCTCTCACCATTTTTCCTAATGATGGGATACAAACCAAGAGCCCTTCCTCACGTACTCCCTGATTCTACTATCCCTGCAGCAGAAGATAGACTTTGCTCACTCCAGAAATTGAGAGAAGAAGGGCTCTCCTGCCATAACCTTGCTATGCAGCGAATGGCAGAACGAATTCATGGACAGAAATATCACCCATGGAAGATAGGAGATAAGGTTTGGTTATCAGGAAAAAATCTGATCATGCAGTTACCATCATGAAAGCTTGCACCAAAGTGATATGGCCCTTTCCCGATCATCACTGTTCTCTCCCCTATCACATTCACACTCCAACTACCACCACAATGGAAAGTTCACCCCACATTCCATGCTTCTGAGTTATTGTCCTATCATGAGACAGAGGTCCACGGTCCAAACTTCCACGATCCACCCCCAGACGTCATTGATAATGAAGAAGAATATGAAATCAATGCGATCTTATCACATAAAGGCACAGGTAAACGAAGACGCTATCTCTTATCTTGGAAAGGTTACTCTTCTGCCAGTAATGAATGGGTCCCAGAAGAGAACCTTAGCAACACCACTGACATCCTTACTGCATATAAAAAGGCTCACAAATTATAGACTCAGAACAATGTCTCTTGAACACCTACACCTCTGCATACAGCGCATTGAAGAACTCACTGCTGCTATGAACACCATATCTGAAAACATTAACCCATCATCCCTTCTTGATTACCAGACCACCACCGCCATCGACCTCACCAACAACGCATCCTCCCCAGTAGTTTCCCCACCTTTGTCTGACTCCACCCTCACCAACGACTCCATCCTCACCAATTATTTTTCAATCATTGACCAAGTTGAAACCAGCGCCCTGTTCAAATCTGCTATTACATCCCAGCAATATGCTATTGAGATAGATCGCCTCTTGGGAGAAAGAGGAGCAATATCTAGTGGACTCATCATCTGAATCATCAGAGATGCTAGCCTCATTGAGCGCACTGCTAATCTTCTTGATGATGAACAACACAAGACCATCTTCCGTCATCTTCATATATGCATTCATAATACTGCAATCCGTCTGTTGCCTGATGATACTAGGGAAGCTATCAGAGAAGCTATTCATATTGTCACCAAACGGATCGCTCTTGACCCAATTGCGTGCCCTCCCTCTCCACATGTTGCCATTCCAGTCCCACCACCAATCCCTCCAACAATTACCATTGAGCATCAGGATAATGATATCCCTCCTATTGCTGTACTTGACGTACCAGCTTCTCCGTCTCCTACCCCCATCACACCCACTACACATTGATACCCTATTAGGTGTAGATCCACCCGCCTCACCGCCAAATGCACCGCATCGGCTTCCCTGCACAAAACTCGTAAATGGCATTTGAGATCCCCTTCTCCCCCAGAACAGTCAACCACTGTCACCACAGTGAAAATGGCACCAATTGATAATGTTGTATGCTGTAACTGTCGCGCTGCTGGACATCGCCACAAGAACTGCCCGGCATACTACTGTTGGGTTTGCAAAGAGTATGCACCCAGACACCTATCAGTCTTTTGTAGAGATCTTAAAGGAGAAGCAGTCATTCCACTGGTTTGGACTGACCCTGGTTTCTATGAAGCCCTTGCTCGCTGGGAGATTGAGCAGGATGCCATTTATCATGCTGCTGAACTAGCTGACAGATTGCTTCCTATTACTGAGGAACAAAATGATTTGTTGGACTCAAACTACGATGCCGACCCTATCTACTGGGCTAATCAGGATAACTGAAGTTGGTGACTTCATTCCTAAACGGGGGGTAATGTTACAGTTACACCTGCCCCTATTCATTTTCCTTCACTTACATGTGTATTACATCATGACCGTGCCACACTGTACCATCATTTGACTCATCCATTTCCATAACTTGTATTACATCGTGATTGCTACCGCCGTCGTTAGATGACTCATCCTTATCTCTGACTTGTTCTCATCTCTGACTCATCGTACTTGCCCTAAAGTACTTACTATATATACCTGGTCATGTACTTAGTAGATCTTCACTTTAATCTTACTAGATTCTACCAGGAATACCTTTCGCTTAGGACCCCCAATCCTAAGTCGTCTGAACTGATATTCAAGTTAGAGACACTCTCTATCTTGTCTTATGACCCTTGCATTTGCAAGGTCTTGATTGTAATGCCAGCTATCACTCTTATCAAGCTGCTGCCATTATACCATTCTAGTTCATAACAAACCCCTCCTCTCCTGGATGAGGCTTGGATGGCAGCATTATTACTGACTGGAAATGGAAAGGGAATGTTGAGTTGGTGGGCCTGTTGTCATATCCCGTATGCCAGACATAGATCCCATCATATTCCCACGCTTTCCAGACCTATTTCCGGACCCCATATCTGACTCATTCCTGGATCCCCTATCCTGTCCACCCTATGCATATTCTGTCCAGCAAGACATCCAGACTTTACCTCCTCTCAGATTCCGGACTACATCCACCACCTCACATATCTCAGCCCTGTTTCCACCCTGCCTTCTGGATCCCCAGATCTCTGGACCTCTGGATATTAACTGTACTATCTCCAAACCTATTCCCACCCTCCATCTGAGATCCTGCACCTATCCCCATTTAGGCATCTCCACCTTTCTGGTTCTCGGTTATCTCTGTTTCCATCTTGCTGATTGATCCTTGTACTAGTTTCATCTCTGAGTTCATTTACTTATGTTCCATCTTACTTACCAATGTGTTTCCACATGCTTGTACATAGCCTTACTCCATTGCTTACTGATCCTCTCAGATAGCCTCTAGTATATAACCCCTGTACAACTACAGTAGAGTCCTCAGTCTGAATATCATCTTAGTTCCTGCTCTCTCATCTTAGATCCTGTTCTACTTGCCAATCATCTTCTGGACTTCAGTCTGTCTGAGTCTCATCCTTTTCCATAAGGCCTAGGGAAGAATTCCCTAGGCCAGAATTCCGGACCTTCGGATTTGTCCCCTATGTCTCTGTCCCAAGTCTAGGGATTGCTTTCCTAGGCTGGAGTCTTGCCTTTCTGGCACTTACCCTCTTTCCAGACTTAGGTCCACTTCCTGTCCCTCCGACTCTACCTTAGGGTAGTCTACCTCTGTTTGCTTCTGCATCGGACTTCATCCAATGTAGCCCCTATTCCTTCCGGACCTCCGGACCTCCTGTCCTGTGCACCTCCAGGTGTCCTGTCCTTCGGATGTTCCACCCTCCGTACCTTCGGACCTCCTGTCCTCCATACTCCGGACCTCTGGACATCTTGTCCTCCTGTCCTCTGGACCTCCTATCCTTCCATCCTGTTTTCCTGTAGAAGCATTACCTTGCAGTGGGAACTCTCCTGAGCACTTCCCGCATTCCTCCGGAACTCTCCTGCACTCCTCTGGAAGTCCTCCTGCACTCTCCACCAGAGTAGCCAGCCTCTGGAAGTCCTCCAGACTTCATTGGACCATCATCAGACTTCCTCTGAAATGAAGGGCACATACCCAGGTAAGGGGCACAGCATACGAGCTGAGGCCAAGCCCCTCTGAGTCAGTCTCTCTCTCCTTTGAGCATGGTTCTTAACAGATGGAAGCCCTGACCAGGCTTTGAGATGGTTGTTTTCAGTAAAAGCATACTTCACTGTTAATGTGTTGGTTTACAACACCAATGAGAAGAAAGTTATTACCATGCTTGCATATATGACTAAAGATAGTTCCATGGGCTGGGCATTAACATTTTACACTGAAGTAGACAACTCTACCACCAAGTCCTATGGAACCTTCACGAACTTTGAGACAAAGTTCAAAGAAGCATTCACACTGGCAGATGCCATTGGTACTGCTATGAATAAACTCCAAACTCTGAAGCAGACAGGCAACCTCACTTCCTATATTGCCAGTTTCAGGACCCTTGCTGCACAAGCTTCCATAAAGCAAGATGCTGTCCTGATTACATTCTTTAATGATGGACTCAAGAAGGGAATCAGCAATGCCATTTACCAGATGGAAACTGTCCCTACAGACTTCAACAAGTATGTCCAAGCTGCAATTAGACTTGATGGTAATTGGCAATGTGGTGCAGTATTCCATAACAACAATTGCACGACCACAAAACCTACCAGTCAACACTACATCTCCAGACCCTCTATTGATCACCATGACCCCAATGCTATGGAGGTCGACCGCCTCACTGAGGAAGAGAAGACTGAACACTACCAAAATGGCAAGTGTTTCAATTGTCACCAGAAGGGCCACATCTCCCATAACTGCCCAAAGAAGAAGAATGGCAAAGCTGCAGTGCATCACACTGAACCAGCCGAAGAAGACAAAGAAGAAGTCTGTCATATCAACGAGGATTTTTGATGTGGAAGACTGGATTGACATCAGTATCTTCCAATGTACCTATTAGACTTGTTTGAGGTGTAGGAATCAGAAAGGAACTTCATGTTCCCATTTCCCTTATCTCCAAAACCCATCTGAAAACCATCGAAATGATTGCCGTCATTGATTCCAGAGCTGCTGGAACCTTTATCTCTGAAGACTTTGTTAAGCTTCATAAAATCTGAACACATAAGCTCACAAAACCATTCTGAGTTACCACAGTGGATGGAAGTTATGCAAAGGAGGCACAATCACCTGCTACTGCATCCTCATTGTGAAAATTGATGAATGATCTATGCTTGGAAAGTTTAATATCACAAAACTCAGCCACCATGATCAGATCCTGTTAGGGATCCCTTGGCTGTGTGCCATGGACCTGATTATTCAGTGGAAAGCTGAAACTCTAGAACTCTCTCTCACTGAGAAGAGTGACCTGATAGAAGAAGATGTTGATACCAAATGAAAGAAGAATGACCTTCCTCCCCTCTTTCAGAAAACCGTTGAATCCCTGATTGATAAAACATGGAAAAACTCCCATTTGAAGAAGGAAGAAATGCCAGTTGTAGTGCTGCTGAAGGTGCCTCCTGTGCAACCAACACTGATTAGAGAACAGTTGAAAGCACCTCTAGAACCACTCCCTTGAGCAACCATTGAAGAAATTCCAGACAAAGAAGCATCCCCAGTTTTACCCAACCTTGACCCCATCCCCAATGATGATGATGACTCTTTTGACACCAAAGACGATGTTTGGACTTCAGATTATGCACCACCGGTACACAAACTCACTATGTATCATCTTGACAATGATGAATTTTTGGTTGAATATCCTGCTGATGCTACTGAGTTCTGGGTCATCACCAATATTTCTATGGACACTCTGTTAACCAAAGATGGTACTAGTGCTGCAGACCAGAAACCCATGGTCATACCCCTGCCATGGCCCACTGAATATGTCAAAACCAGTAACAAAGCCCAGCAGTTTGCATTAGCAGCCAGGCTTGAACAGAAGAAGAAATCATTTGAAGGGCTTGTCCCTTCTTATCTCCACAACTTCTCCAACATCTTTGCTAAAGACAGACTGAATCAGTTACCCCCAGAACACCCTGGAATTGACCACTGCATCAACACTAAACCTGGTTTTGTCCCAAAAATGTCTAAAGTCTACCTGTTGTCAGAAGCTGTCATATCCCATATGCCAGACATAGATCCCATCATATTCCCACGCTTTCCGGACCTATTTCCGGACCCCATATCTGACTCATTCCTGGATCCCCTACCCTGTCCACCCTACACACATTCTGTCCAGCAAGACATCCGGACTTTACCTCCTCTCAGATTCCAGACTACATCCACCACCTCACATATCTCAGTCCTGTTTCTGCCCTGCCTTCCAGATTCCCAGATCTCTGGACCTCCGGATATTAACTGTTACTATCTCCAGACCTATTCCTGCCCTCTATCCGAGATCCTGCGCCTATCCCCATTTAGGCATCTCCCCCTTTCCGGTTCTCAGTTATCTCTGTTTCCATCTTGCTGATTGATCCTTGTACTAGTTTCATCTCTGAGTTCATTTACTTATGTTCCATCTTACTTACCAATGTGTTTCCACATGCTCATACATAGCCTCACTCTGTTGCTTACTGATCCTCTCAGATATCCTCTAGTATATAACCCCTGTACAATTCCTGTAGAGTCCTCAGTCTGAATATCATCTTAGTTCCTACTCTATCATCTTAGATCCTGTTCTACTTGCCAATCATCTTCTGGACTTCAGTCTGTCTGAGTCTCATCCTTTTCCATAAGGCCTAGGGAAGGATTCCCTAGGCCAGAATTCCGGACCTTCGGATTTGCCCCCTATGTCTCTGTCCCAAGTCTAGGGATTGCTTCCCTAGGCTGGAGTCTTGCCTTTCTGGCACTTACCCTCTTTCCGGACTTAGGTCCACTTCCCATCCCTCCGACTCTACCTTAGGGTAGTCTACCTCTGTTTGCTTCTACATCAGACGAAGTCTGATGTAGCCCCTATTCCTTCCAGACCTCTGGACCTCCTGGTATCCTGTCCTTCGGACCTCCTGTCCTCTGTACCTCTGGATGTCCTGGTATCCTGTCCTTCAGACGTTCTGTCCTCCATACCTCTGGACCTCCTGTCCTCCATACTCCAGACCTCCATCCATCCTGTTTTCCTGTAGAAGTATTACCTTGCAGCAGGAACTCTCCTGAGCATTTCCTGCATCCCTCCAGAACTCTCCCACGCTCCTCCGGAAGTCCTCCCACACTCTCCACCAGAGTAGCCAGCCTCTGGAAGTCCTCCGGACTTCATTGGACCATCACCAGACTTCCTCTGAAATGAAGGGCACATACTTGGGTAAGGGGCACAGCATACGAGCTGAGGCCAAGCCCCTCTGAGTCAGTCTCTCTCTCCTTTGAGCATGGTTCTTAACAGAAGCAGAGCAAACCGCCATCAAAGCATTCATTGATGAAAACATAAAAAAAGGATTCATCTCTGAATCAAAGTCACCACAAGCTAGCAGATTCTTCTTTGTTGGACAGAAAAGTGGTGATCTGCATCCATGTCAGGATTATCAGTACATCAATGACTGGACAGTAAAAAACACTTATCCTCTCCCACTCCCATTGTCCCTGGTTGCTCAGTTGCATGGTGCTAAGTACTTTACAAAGATGGACGTCCATTCCAGATATAATAACATTCGAATCCACCCTGATGATTGTCAGAAAGCGGTGTTTACCACTGAATATGGCCACTTCAAACCTAATGTCATGTTTTTTGGTCTTTGCAACTCGCCTGCTACCTTTCAAGCATACATGAATTGGACTTTCCAGCAAGAAATAAATGAAGGATGGTTGGTCATTTACATGGATGACATCCTTATCTTTTCAAACAGCCTTCCTTCTCATCACACTCGCACCTGTCACATTTTGGAGAAAATCCATGAAGAACATCTATTCCTGAAGCCAGAAAAATGCACCTTTGATGCTCAAGAAGTTGAATACTTGGGTATGATCATCCATCCTGGATGTGTCACAATGGATGTCATGAAAACCAATGGTATTTGTGACTGGCCTGTCCCTACCACAGTGAAGGAAGTCCAGTCGTTCCTCGGATTCTGTAACTTCTATCACAACTTCATTCCTCACTAGTCCAACATTGCCAGACCCTTAATCGACCTCACTAAGAAGGATACAGTATTCCATTGGTCCAACTCATGTACTTCTGCATTTACCATGCTTAAGGAATGCTTCCTGAAGCAACCCATGTTATGAAACCCTGATCCCAGCTGGCAGTTTGCTGTCACCACTGACACTTTGTTCATTACTACCGGAGCAGTTTTGTTGTAGACTGATGAAAATGGAATCTATCATTTGTGTGGATACCTCTCCCAGACCCTGAACCCAGCCGAAAGAAATTATCAGATCTTTGATTGTGAACTTCTTGCCATCATCCATGCCCTCACTGAATGGCATCATTACCTTGAAGGAAACCCCCACCCGGTTATTGTTTTTATGGATCATAAGAATTTGCTCTACTTCTGTACTGCACAGAAATTGACTTGTCACCAAGCACATTGGCAACTCCTCCTTTCCTGTTACAACATCAAACTCCATCATGTTCCAGGAACTAAGCTTGCCACTCCTGATGCACTTTCCCAATGTCCTAATCATGGTACTGGACAAGGAGATAACAATGATGTCACTCTTCTCCCAGACTCTATGTTTGTATGACTTCTTGATGTAGAACTCATGACCACCCTTGCAAACCCAGATCCCTCCAATCCAGATCCAATCTTCCAAGCCACTGCAGATGCCCTTGATGGCTTATTGCTTCCCCCCATGAAATCTGCACTTGCTGATTGGATGATTAAGGAGGACATATTGTATTACACAGATCATGCCTACATCCGCCCCACCAGATGGCACCTGATTCTGGAATGATGTCATGACCATGCTTCCACTGGTCACCTGGGTCATTTTAAAACTGAAGAGCTTGTGAAATGTGACTTTTGGTGGCCTTCTATGGGCTCCTATATTTGGAAATATGTTGATGGTTGTGCTCTTTATCAGCAGATGAAATCTGACATGCACCCTGTATCTCCCCCACTCGTCCCTATCCCCTCTGTTGCCTCTGCACCCTTTGCCCAAGTCTCTGTTGATCTCATTACCAACCTCCCTGTGTGTGCAGGTTTTGACTCTGTTATGGTCATGGTAGACCATGGCCTTATGAAGGGGGTAATTCTAATCCCTTGTATGAAAACCATCACTTCTGAAGGCATTGCCTTGAAGTTTTTCAAATACATCTATTGCCATTTTGGTCTCCATGAGAAAGTCATATCCAATCGTGGACCACAGTTTGTATTGAAGTTCTCCAAAGCCCTCACTAAACTTCTGAAATATGACATCACTGCTATAGAGAATGAAATTCCTCCAGGTGTATATTGCACATATTATGACTCATGACAAGTGGTACAGTGTGCAACTCACTAGCTATGACTTTCCCACAAAATGCGCCAGAGGCACAACACATTCCTGCACACATGCTTAGTGCGCTCTTCCCACACTCAGTTGCACTTTGTCACACAGCATCCTGGAGCATCTATCCATTGTCCAACCAGTTCCCTAGTGAGTCCCTTCTTGTTTATTCTTGCTATCAGACCATATTTAGCATCATACCATACATTATTTTGTCATGGACCCTTTCTTTACCTCATTTACATACATAGAGTGCTCCCTATTCACTTCCAAGCCCTGGGAGTGCGCCTAGGCACAGCTTAGCTGTTGCCTGGAGAAAGTTTTAATAAAACAACCACTATCATGTCAGTTAGTGTCTAGCAGTCAGAATTATCATGAGTTAGCATCCATCAGAGTCATCGCCCTAGCCCTCAGCACAAGTCTATCATCATCAGCCTCCATTCAGCAGTCTTAGTTCACAACATCATGCCATCTATCAGTCTTTTATACATTCATGCACTGCATGCACCTTATTCCCACGCTTCGCGCTCCTACACACTCAATATTCCCATGTGTGCACTTTCAGCACACTCCACCAGAGTTGACCTGGCATCACTTTGTGGATCTTTGCTTTCTTTGCTTCCCTTAAGGGTCAAACACATTGCTTGGTGCACTTTGACCAACATCTAGAGAGTCAGTAGCCTTCCTCTCACCCCAGAGGTAGAGGCTTTCTTTCTTTCTTTAGCTCTGCAGCCTAGCAGAGCTGTTGAATCTTCACCACTTCAACTGTGTATCATCCCCAGACAGATGGGCAGACTGAATGTCTGAACCAGGAACTCAAGACTTATCTCTGCATCTACTGCCATAATCACCCTGAAGATTGGGTAGAGCATCTTCCTATGGCCAAATTTGTCCATAACCATCGAAAACACAACTCATGAAACACATCTCCATTCTTCCTTATGATGGGATATGAACCCTGGGCTCTCCCACACACCCTTCCTGACTCCACAGTGCCTGCTGCAGAAGAACGACTCCATCTACTTCAGAAATCTAGAGAAGAAGTGCTATCTTGTCATAACCTTGCTATGCAATGAATGGCAGAACAAACACACAGACAGAAGTATCACCCATGGAAAATAGGAGATAAGGTTTGGTTATCAGGAAAGAACCTGATCACACAGTTACCATCATGAAAGCTTGCGCCAAAGCAATACAGCCCCTTCTCTATCATTGCTGTACTATCACCCATCACGTTCACACTCTAACTACCACCTCAGTGGAGAGTTCATCCTATGTTCCATGCTTCCAAACTATTGTCCTATCATGAAACAGAGATTCACAGTCTGAACTTCCATGATCCTCCCCCAGATGTCATAGATAATGAGGAAGAATATGAAATCAATGCAATCCTATCACACAAAGGCACAGGTAAACAAAGACGCTATCTGGTGTCCTGGAAAGGATATTCCTCTGCCAGTAACAAATCGATCCCAGAAGAGAACCTCAGTAACACCCTTGACGTCCTCTCTGCATATAAAAAGACCCATCAATTATAACTCCAAAACAATGTCCATTGAATGTCTACAACACTGCCTGCTCTGCATTCAATATCTTACCACTGCCATGAACTCCCCCTCTGAAAACATCGCTCATCCATCATCCCTCACAGACTACCAACTCGCCACTGCTATCAATCTCACTGCCACCAAAAACACACCTCCCCCTGTCACTTCCCCACCTTTAACTGATACTACCCTATCTAATGACTCTTCCCTCTCTGACTACTTTACAATCCTTGATGAAATTGAGAACAACACTTTGTTCAAATCCACTATCACATCCCCACAATATGCTATCAAGATAGATCATCTCCTGGGAGAAAGTGGAGCAATCTCTAGTGGACTTATTGTCAGAATCATTAGAGACACTAGCCTTATTGAACAAACCACCAACCTTCTTGACAATGACTGTCACAAGACCATCTTCTGCCACCTTCATATATGCATTCATAATACTGCAATCTGTCTGCTGCCTGCCACTACTAAGGAGGCTATCAGAGAAGCTATCCACATCATCACAGAATGAATCGCTACAAACCCAGTGGCATGACTCCCATCCCCACATGTTGCCATTCCAGTCCCACCACCGATTCTTTCATCACCTACCATTGAGCATACAGATAATGTTCTCGATCCTGCTGTTGTACATAACATACCAGCTTCTCCTACTCCTACCCCCATCACACCCACTGCACGTCGATACCCTACTAGGCAAAGATCATCTCAAATCAGTAAATGAGAACCATCTGTCTCCCCCACCATTAGAAACCACAAACGACACTCCAGATCCCCATCACCACCACCAGTACCATCATCCTCCACCATCACTACAGTGAAAGTAGAAGCCATTGATAATGTCGTATGTTGCAACTGCCATACCACTGGACATTGTCACAAGAATTGCCTGATGTACTACTGCTGGGTTTGCAAGGCCTATGCACCTGGACATCTATTGGTCTTTTGTAAAGACCTGAAAGGCAATGCAGTTATCCTGCTGATCTGGACTGATCTGGGTTTCTACGAATCTCTCTCTCATTGGGAAACCAAGCAGGATGCTCTTTATCATGCCACTGAGATCACTGATAAACTGCAGTTTTCTGTTACTGAAGAACAGGATGATTTATTGGACTCTAACTATGACACTGACCTGGTCTACTGGGCTAACCAGGATAACTAAAGTTGGTGACTTTGTCTCCAAACAAGGAGTAATGTTACAATCATGTACGCCCCTATTCATTTTCTCTCTCTTTACCTTGTATTATGTCACAAGCCACATGATGCTGCCACTAGACTTATCTCTGACTCATATCTTGTATTACATCATGATCACTGATGCATCCTTTCTTATCTCTGACTCGTCGTCGATCCCATACCTGCCCTAAACCACCTATGTTTACTATATATAGTCGATGATGTATCTTGTAGTTCTTCACTTTAATCTTACTAGGTTTTACCTGAAACATCCTTCGCTTGAGACCTCCAATCTCTTGTCATCTGAATTGTACTTTAAATTAGAAGCACTCCTTCTGACTTAGCTTACACTGAACGCTTGACTTATCATCTTGCATAGAAACTTGGCAGAGGTCTTGACTCCTATTGAGTCATCTGTCGTTAGAACTATCCTAGTTCATAACACTCTGTGATTCATGAATTTATTATATCTTGAAGAAAAGTCATTTGTGAGATGGGAATCACATAATGACCTAGTTGATATTGTGAAGCAATAAGATGGTTAAGGTATTGCCTTGCCTTTGGCTTATTCACTTTGGCTAGAGAAAACCATAGAGAAAAGCTCAAAGCCTAAAAAAAACCTATCTAAAAAGCCTGTGTTTTGTGTCTTGTTATTGTATTATTATTTCTGAGTTGTTTTCTCTAGTATTTCCTTGATTTATTTTTCTATTGGGATGCTCTGACCCATCAGATACTTCACAAAATTGTACCTACAGGGTATGGTGTCATGAGAATGTCATATGGCTCCATAGGTACTCCTGCAAGTATTCTGTTGAAAGTTATGATGTCATGATGATATCATGATGATGTCATTTGTTCTAGAATGTTCTGCTCCACTTCTGATGTCATTGCTCCGCTTTTTACTTACATAATATTCCCACACAAAATGTATATAAGGAGGGCCCATTCTCCCCCCCCAAAAAATAGGATCTTCCACTTGCAATCATTTGAATCTCAGTTTGAGCTACTCACTGTGAAGATTGTTGCTTACAAAGAAAGCCCCTCTGAAGTACCAAGTGCAGGGAAAAGACATTCCCTTGAGATTACATAAGTTTCTTACAATAGAAACTCAGTTTATTTGAGATCAGCTTCTCACCTAGTTTTCTGATATTGACCAACACAAGCTTTGGTCAATCTGTTTGTTTGTGAGACCCGCTTCTCACCTAGTTTTCTGATATTGACCAATACAAGCTTTGGTCAATCTGTTCATTTGTGAGACCAGTTTCTCACCACTTTGTGCCTATTGATCAACCAGTCTTTGGTCAACATAATTTGTATTTGAGACTGTTGTCTCTACAGAGAATTATCTTAACAAGGAACCACATTCCAGTGTCTAGACAGTTTATCCTAGACAAGTTTATAAGTTGGGATAAAACACAAAAGCTCTGGCCAAGTTAATCACATTGATTGGTTTAGCGAGCCTCCCAAGAACTCACATGTTATCTACCACAAAAGAAGAAAAGTCGTAGACTGTGTTAATCAAGGACTGGCAAGAAGTCTTATCTTAGTGTAAGTGTGGTGTCATTACATTTTACATGCATTTATATAAGACCCTCAGTTATTAAGACACCAATGACCTTGCCAATGAGATCCATGAACATCTTCAATCCATTGGTGCCTATGTCCAAGCACAGGATGTCATGGAGTATCTGGACAGGGAGGAAATCAAAATGTGACTGAAGTTGAAGAAAACTATCTCCCTCTCAACTGCAAAATGCTGGATGAAGCTCATGGACTACTGTTGGGTCCAGAATCACTGTGGTCAATATGTTGATGGTCATGAGTGCAATGATGTTGTTGATTACTGTCAAAACATTTTCTTGAGGAAATGGGCTGCAGAGGAAGGAAAAATGTGTTCCTGGGGAACAAATCTCAAGGAAATCTGCAGTGCTGAGCAACCCTTATGTGTCTGGTTCCATGACAAAAGCACATTCTATGCTAATGATCAAAGGAAGTCAAGATGGGTACACAAAAACACCAGCACCACTCCATATGCCAAAGGAGAAGGGGCTTCTTTGATGGTGGCAGACTTCATATCCACAGATCACAGCTGGTTGCAATCACCTGATGGAAAAGAGTCAGTGCAGGTATTATTTAAAGTGGGGAAATCATGTGATGGGTATTTCTCAAATGAGGAAATCCTTGCACAATGTCAGAAGGCAATGGATATTGGTCAAGCCTCTTGGCTGAATGAGGATCATATGTTTGTCTTTGATAATGCAACAACTCACCTTAAGTGCCCTGATGGCTCATTGTCCACATGGAAGATGCCCAAGGGGATACCTAGAATTGGGACAAACTGGGGCATTGAGGTGACCACAAGGAACTCAGTAGGCAAGATCATTTATGGCACTGATGGGAAGCCGTCAAAGGCAAAAATGTGCATGGCTGATGGCACCTTAAAAGATGGTTCTGCCCAGCCATTTTATTTCCCTGAGGGTTATGCATGCGAGGGTATTTTCAAGGGTATGGCAACAATCCTTGAGGAATGCAGTTATGGTGACATGTCAAAGGTTTGGGCAGAGTGCAAGCCTAACTTCACTTGCAAACCTGGCATCCCAAATTGTTGCTGTCAATGGATGCTGTACAATGAAGCTGACTTCATCAATGTGAAATCTACACTTGAACTTGCATGTGATGCACACAGCATTAGCATTCTTTTCCTTCCTAAATTCCACTGCAAGCTTAACTTTATTGAACAGTGCTGGGGCCATGCAAAGTGAATATACTGTCAAAAACTGCCATCATCAAGTGAAGGAGACCTGGAGAAGAACCTGGTTGATGCACTGGACTTGGTGACTGTGGAACAGATGTGAAAGTGAGCCCCTGATGATTTTCATGTTGGTTTTATCTCACCTGAACCTCAGATATGCACAGTGTTCTCATAGATTTATGGATGCCTACCAAAAAGGCTTATTGGGGAAGCAAGCAGCTTGGGCCACCAAGAAATATCACAGTCATCAAGTGCTTCCTAACTCTGTTCTTACCAAGCTTGAGATAGTCAGAATCTGACATTTTAGACTATTACTTTTGACCATTATTCACTATATAATGAGCAATACATCTTGCCTCTTATTGCATACACTATCTGATGGCATAGTTTATATGATACTCAGTATGGATGTTACACTACATAGTGCTCATTTGGCTGCCACTAGTGCTTAGAGATCACATCAGGTCACCGTCAGTCACAATGTGTCACACATTGGTGGTTTATGCACAAGCCCTACTATCTTTGGCCCAGAGTTGCAAATCACAATGTAGCATGCTCATCTTCTACTCATTTCCTTTGCACAATGATTCTAGAGGATGATTAGTATATAGCTTGCTGTATTCATTTTTTATTTCATGAAAAATGAACTGGAAGTGCTTGTGGCAGTGAAATACAGTGTGGAACATGCACTTTCTGCACCAATCTGTCAGAGGAGAGCCATTACATGTGCCAAAAAATTCAGAAATTTTACTAGTGATTCTACATTGCCTTCTAGCACTGCTCTAATTTTTTCTGACATGAAAACTGTGTTATGTTGAGAGCCATAAATGTTGTACTATTGAGATGCAAAATGTGACAGGAGGGGTGAGCTTGTATTTGGAGTTGTAAAGCACCACTTGGCAACTCAGCTAACACATATGCTCACACTCACTCATATCTGTGAACAGTCTTGCAGTGCTGGTCACATGCCAAAGAGAAACCAACCCTCCAAGTTTTCTCAAGAGCTTGAAGATAAGATTCAACATGCCTGCACTATTCTACATGCTTCTCCTTCTCCTAACATTTGCGCTGTTGCAACAGAGCACAAAGTCCCATACAACACCCTTCAGTGGCAGTATCTTGGCAAGAGTCAGTCATACCACAAGGCTCATATTGAGCAACAGCTCCTATCACTGGAATCAGAAAATGTGCTTGTTGACTGGATCAAATTACTCAGCTCCATGGGGCATCCACTCAGCAAGTGCACAATTCAAAGCAAGGCAGCTGTATTGTGTCATGGCAAAACTAAGCCTCATGACAAGTGGGTCAGGGGCTTTCTCGAACGTCACCCATAATATATTATACCTATCTAGTTAATACCTTACAGTACAAAAGCATACTTTTATGTTAGAAATATGAGTTTCAATGCTGAACAAAAGCCTTCAGAATCCTTGTCAAATGTGCCGGTTTCATTCATCGGAGAATTAAAACTGCAGCATGACATAGTGTGACACAATGACTTCTATGCAGGTGGGAAATTTTGCAACTCTGCACTCAAATGCTGTTTCACACCAGCTTCTCTCTGGCAATGTAGCCTTGACAAATTTCTTTATTTTTTTTTACATAGCCTTAAAGTCTGCATAAAATCCTACGTACTCCTACTGTTTCCTTATTTTAATGCTGTGTAGTTGTTGTGTTATGAAAAACTGCTCGGAACATTTTGCAACTCTGGGCCAGAGATAGTAGGGGAGTTCACAGTTGCATTGGCGAGGTGTTTTTTGCTGAATTTGTCACTTTGTTGTCCACCTCTGTTTGTCACCTCAGTGACCAATGGTTTAGAAATCCTAACTTCGGCATGCTCCGTCTGAGTCTGAATTCCGCTCAATCTCCAATTGGACTGCTCCGTTCTAGTTGAGCACTGTGGTGACACACTTCAAGGTTATGGCACCCATCCGCACTCAATCAGGGCGCGGGAAGCATGCTGATTCTCTGCCACCTTCGCCCAGCAAACTCCTGGCTGCAAAACTGCTTGTCGCCAAGGCCAAGAAGGCTGCTCGGAGGCCCAAAGTCAACCTTGACTTGGGTGATGCAGTGTCCGTCAAGAAAGCTGCTGCCAGTTCCAACCAAAGAGTTGTCAAGTAAGTGCACAAAATTTCAGTTATATTTAGCTGAATTTTGCAGCTGGTCCGACCCAAACATGTCCACTCTGATGGACAAGCTGCTTACAGTTATATCCAAGCATGTGACTTACAAAGTTGCCTTTGGGTTTGATAAAGGTGATGCAAGATCTGTGAATTCCAGTGGTAAGAAGGTGAAGGAGCACACTGAACGTATTGCAGAGAAAGTACTCTTGCTTGATACTCTCAGTAATGAAGATCCGACAAGCAGATGGAAGGATATCAAGATCTCGAAACTCAGTAAATCCATATATCAGTGAATCAGATAGTAAGTTGTTTTGCATGAAAATAATTGATTCAGAATGCTAATCATCATGCAGCCTCAAGGAATCCTACTCAAAACACTACCAGGAACTTGGTCAAACTGGCCAGGGTCTGCTCACGACAGACCATCAGCACAAGATCACTCCTGGTACTCCACTAGCTAACATGCGAGGTGAGTTCATTTATTATATACAGAGATATTTACTTCAGTTTAGATTAGACAAGATCCTCCAAGAATTTCCATGGTATTTGCAGATGCAAGAGCTGATGACGAAGAGTCCCATCATCGACAAATCTGCTCTCCTCAATAGTTCTACTTTGTTAGATCTTGGACCTCTTCATCGAGCTCCACTGGATGAACTGGACTCTGAGTCTCCTTCACATGCTTTGCATATGCCAAATATTAAGGTAGGTCATCTATGCCACATCTACACACTTTGTGCCTAAGTTATGCACAGCAATGATCTGGATCTCCCAACTGGACATTTGACTCTGAGGGTAACCTTCCAGAGTCAGATGGAGAACCAATTACATGACCTAGCTCTCCTCAGCTGCCATCTCCACCATCTTTCAAGACACCTGCCAAGACATCTTCCTTTACCTCATCATCTTCAGCTCGCCCAATGAGTGCTAGTCACAGGAACCCTGCTACTGCCTTTCAGGAGATGGCACTAATTGCACAGGTCACCCAGTTGAAAGTCATGACTGTCAGTGCGAAGGAGAAGACTTGCCATGAGAATGCCAAGGCTAAGGCAATGATTAAGCTCGAGTGTCTCCACTTACAGCATCAACGAGATGAAGCAGAACATCAGCGTGTGCATGAGCGTGAAATGCTCCAGGCCCGCATCAAGCTTGCCTGTCTACAACAAGCTTCATCTTACAATCACCAATCCAGTAGTAGTCTTCAGGCTGACATGTTTGCACTCCATCTCCCTACCATTCTTGAATGCAAGCATCGCCTTCTTTAGTTCTTCCCTCTTCAGTTTGCCCTCTAGTAATGCCTCCTCCCGAAATATTAATTCATCATTCTCTCGCTTGGCCAGCCATTGTGCCCTTTCCACAGTCTCTTTGTGCATGATCCGAAGACCCTTCTGATAGAACCAGTCTGCAGAAAAATCATCATCTGACCTTTCTTGGTCCATTGCAAAGGTATGGAGGATGATGCAAGCAGTGACCCAGAGGCAAGCATACTGAAGATCTTGAGGCTTGTCAATGCGTAATTGAAGCCCTCAAAGAGAACACCAGCATCCTTTGAGAAATCCTACACAGTGCTCTGAGTGGACTCGGACATGAGATAGGTAATAATTAAACTGGCTGTTCTCCAGTAAATCTCTCTCTGGCCTGTTGGAATGCTGAGTATTTATTTTTCTCAGAGTAGAAAATTTTTGTATGCTTTGTAGGGTGACTGGCACCAATTTTCCAGTGGATAGGCAGAATCTGCCCAAACCCACTCACTATCATCTAGTAGGATCGAGTGCTCTTGAGGAAGCTGTGTTTCTGCCCATGCTGTTGCATCATGTTGACTTCCAGGCATACCAACACCATAGTCAATGATGTGCAAGTCAGGTGTTGAAATGAGCTTATTTATTTGGTTAATATGAGTCAGTTGTACTAGTGGCTGACTTACCTGCACATTCATTGAATAATTACTTTTCCTGTCAAACCAGGTATTGCCATAAAACCCAGGGTGCTGGTATAGTGGAACTAAAGTCCCATCCACCATCAACCAGCCATGTCACCAAGCTGGGCAAGATGCCTCTTCCACCCACTCCTTAGCTCACTCAATTGCATTTGCATCAGGCCAGTGAACCACAGCCTTTCAGAAGTGATCCCAACACACTGCAATCATGATGCGGTTGGTATACAACCTCACTGTACCATATCCAATGCCAGCCCACAGTGCAACCTTTGTTACAGTGGCAGCATTGCCATAATGGCCAAAGCGAAACAGGGCAACTGCAAGTTGTCGATCAATAGGATCCTGTGTGTTCTGCAAATTATTCTGAAAAATTGGATCATCCTGAATAGCAGCTAGGAGTGCATTGAAAGACTCAGGAGACATTCGGACATATGAGCAGAAGATTTCGGGGTGATTGAGTTTCCAATCAGTGAGGAGGAGAGTAAGGTCTTGTCCACTTTTATTGATATTGATCTGATCTGTCAGATATCTTTGGGAGTATAGGTCACTGGCTAGCTGCAGGAATACCTGACCAGTGGCATTTGTGATCTCGAGGTTTTCATCAGTGTCAGATGATGATGAGTGATCAGAGTTAGATCCATTGGATGAGCCATACAGCTCATGGTTGATTGTAGACTGAGTTTGGGTGATAAGATTTAAGACATAAGCATCATATACAGCCTGAATAGCTTGTCTTCGTGGTGTGCTGCGAGGCATGGTGAAGTGGTACAGTAAATCCAACTCGATCTCGCTGTTATCGCAGCCACTGCATGGATTACATAATGTATGTTACCGTGTCGGCAGGCTCGGCATCCCTTTCAAGTGATGCGACAAATTTGCTGACCAGCGCGCGAACAACGGGGTTATCACAGTCAACCAACGTTTTTCAGTGTTTTTCAGACTTCAAAACTTTTATGAAAAACGGGCGAAAAACGCCTCGCCAACGCAACTGTGAACTCCCCTAGTATCTTACATGGGCCATAACACTCGATCGTGTGAAACATTCTTAATAAGGTAATGTTACCCGTTGTGACAATGTTTGGGCAGTTTTGGTAATGACTCAAAGAGGATCACCTGCATCGATATCTCGGCGGACAGCACGTCTGGCTGTGCAAACCGATGCCCTATCAGCACCACATCAACTCCACGATGGGCAGACCCGGATAGAAGATAATTCTACGCTTATCATTGTTGGCAAACCTTCTGATACGAAAGCGTGATAACCGAGGCCAGAAGGTGCTCACGAAGCGACAGATGGCCCCAGGACAAAGTGCGAGAATAGTAGACATTGAATTTGAGATATGTGCTTGCACACGAGTAGAACGTGAGTTATCTGTGCGGATTTCCCCCATTTTTGACGGTTTATGTATGGTCTGGCATCAGCATGCCGACACATTTTGCCTTCGGTGTTCAAGTGTCCCGCCGGTGCAAATGTTTCACAACCAACAGTTACGTTGAGTCCCTAGATTGATTTTACCTTTGGGAACGGACATCTTATGTCATTTTGGTGATCTAAGCACTGGACGGTGGTATATATGCCATCGCCATAAGTCTACCAAGTTCACCTCCCACTCACATCCCATTCTTTACCATTATGATCATAGTCTCAAATGATCCCACTTGGTGGCCGGTCATCAATGCATACCGTGTTTCCAGCTATTTTTTAGGTTTGTGGAGGGCAGTCGGATGTTGAAGCTGATATCTCAATCTAACCTTGACTGTGGTTCGCAGTTGCCGCCTTTGTCGGAGTCGTGTATGATTGGGGTGAGCATGATAATATTGAAGAACTGCTAATATCTTAAAAGTAGTCACTTTCCAGCACTTACGTTCGGACCAGAGGTATGTCAATACTATAACTGGAGTAACCATCTCGCGAAGAATGGATTTATAGGTCGAATTAATCTGGGTGAGTAGAGTCTCATGTCAGAGGAACACGATGGGAATACACTTCATTCCAGAGGCAACGCTGGTCCCTGATGACAGTTCTGTATCTCAGTGTATGTACTAGCTTGCCTGTCACAGTTGTCATGTTGTGCTGACTTGAGAGTATCCTAGGTGCGCTACTTTGGAATCTTATTTGCTGCGTATGTTCGGAAGGCTAAATAATCGGTGTTGTGCTAATCATCTATCTCTCATAATCAGCCTGAACCTGTTGGGTATGTCTCCTTAGTACATTTTCTGTCTTTGCTTCTTCTAACCAACAGCATACAGACAGTGTTCCGACCATCTCGCTGACAGATACAGTGAGTCTTCTGCACAGATGCCTACTATTTCCCTCCAATTAACCGCGGTGCCCTGTAGGGGTGAGTACGCTTTACTAACTTCTTGGTTCACTAATGACTGCTACACTATACTGCCACAGATGTGAGTGTTTGGGGTGTGTGCTACCTGAATTTGGTCACTGACTAGATTCGTCAGGCTGGATTATGTCCGTCATATGTAGTTGGACGTATGTTTTGGTATTTGCAATGCTGTGGGGTGAGTTGCAAGACCTCAGTGATATTGATGGGACTCAGACATGCTGCAAGTCATCATGATCACTCGGTTGCATGCCATGTATCAACAATCCAGAAAGATCCTGGTATTTCTCATTGTCGCCTTCCTGGCTGACAACATTTTCAACGGAGTGATCGCCGTATTGACAACGGTGCATACTTTAGGAGGTACGCTTAATTGTGGATAGGCAAAAATGTACATGGGGCTCATTGATGCATACCAGAGGAACTCGTTCTTTCTGGCACCTATCAATGCACGATTGAATACACGGAAGGTAAAATACCTCTGTATTCCATTCCTTGGATACTCGGCGCTGTGTGGGAGATGCTCGCACTATGTCTCGCAATCTGGATTGTTGTCAAACACTTCCGTGCACTGCGACAACATTCAACAGCAGGGATTGTCAGGGACTGTTTCATGGTGTTGATGAGAACTCACATATTTTACTTTGCGAGGTGAGCTCATATTGTGATTATTGTTCCTTTTTTTCACTGAAGGGTCGAACGTGGTAGCTTTGTTGCTGTTTCTTGCTTCCAGCTCATTATTAATCTCTCTCCGTCACTCTCAGCGGTACGTCAATCTTGCACTTACCTCCGCCTATGATCACGGTTCATCATTTCTACAGGATCCCTCTTCCCCGGAAGCTCAGATATATTATGGCATTCTTCAGATTTTGGATGTCGTGCAGTCGTTTGTGCTAGGACCACGCCTGATCCTTGGGATTCGAGAATATCACGCTAAGCTCGTGACCGATTCTGACGTAGCAACTTATTTGACCTCAGTCGCTTTCCAGGAGCGCGTGCATATATCGACTGGCAGTAGTGTGTAATGCTTGGTGATCGACGAATGCAGAACTACAATCTTTCAGACCTTCTTTTGACTTACTTGTATACAGCCAGCAATGCTGACATCGTATTATTACTATTAGAGAGTAACAAATCAATGAATGTAATGGCGCAGTATAAATCAAGAAAGATTCTTTCATCCGGGCTAGCAAACTGACGACCGACATCGGCAGGCAAAGTATACCAGCTGCCAGTAGGTGGGTATCCTTCGAAATCACTACCAACTTCAGGTCACAGGATACGAGGTAGCCTCACCGACAGCCCTTGGAATACTTCCAAACAACAGCCTTATTGTACTTGTCAGCCTCTCTAGCGCAGAAACGGGACATGTATTCCGGATCGCGACAGGCTACTGTGGCAGCAAAGAAATTGACTCTGAGTCTCTGACACACGTGCTGACCTTGGAGGGTCACAAAAAGGCTATTCCATCCATGTCCTACTTTCCGAATAGCAAGCGAACGATCAGCGGATCTTATGATAAGACCACTCGTCAATGGGACCTAGAAGCGGGTCAGGAAATGCGGGATATTTGTGAGCTGGAAGTATATGCTGTGGGTGCATCAAGGAATGGTCGATGGGTTGCCTCTGCAGGTGTAAATGGCTTTGTCTACACTGGGAAGCTCAGAGTCTGTGAGGTTGGGGTCACTCACCGGCAAGAAGCTTGCAGTCAAATTGTAGCGGGTCCCTTAATGTGGAGTCAAATGCGGAGAGATGGATGAAATTGAGGAAGACAAACCATAGACGGATGAAAATAGTCGTTCCTCTATATACTATTGGCTCCAGCATCAATTGTCGACTTCCATGCATTATTACTAGTGGATTTACCCGTCAAAAATGTTCCCCCACTGGCAGGGCCTAAACGTGAATCTTGCATCTTGCATTTCCGTACGAAATTCCCCGTCGATTGGGTATCAGGACATTCCATCGAGCCCCTACACCGGCTCTCACTGCAACAAAATCCGAATTCAACAAACTTAATAAAGCGCACCGATTCATACAATATCATAGATATGCATACCACATACCCAACCCACTTACTTCTTCGCCCTCAACTGCGCCCTCAAATTCCCATTCTCCGTCTGCATCGAATTAAGTTCATCCAACAACGCAATCCTCTGCGTCTGCTCCGACATCCTCATCGCATCTACCTCTTCTCTCGCCTTCCTCAAAGCCTCTGTGCACTCCGCAAGTTGACCTTCAAGTTGCTTGCGTACCTTCTCAGGCGCTACAGCGGCTTCTTCAGCGAGCCTAAGTGTCTTGGCGCTCAGCGAGCTATTAGCCTCTGTGAGCTGTCGACACGTCTCTGCTTGATTTGCAGCGTGCATCTCCATCTCACGGGACTCACAGACCGCACGTTCGATAGCGTCTTGTAGGTCACGTATTTCGTCCATCCTACCCAAACAAAACCGTTCAAAAATTCACTCGACTCAAATAAGCGAACAAAGACTCACAATGCATTCTGCTTCGACACCAAAGAAGCATTCTGCCGCTCAAGCGTCGATACCTGCCGCTGATACGTCTCGAGGGCTGTATTACTATCTTGTGCAAGTTTTTGAGCGCGTTCTGCGTTTTTCTTGAGTAGATCGTGTGCTTGGGCGAACCGTATCAGTCTTTCGATCAGCGCTCGGTCGTCAATGATAAGCGCTTGAACGCGCGAGACGAATGCTTCAACGCTGAATGTGCCTTTTCTTTGGTCTGGGGGTGGGGGACTAGTTGCTGAAGTAGGAGTAGGAGGAGGTTGCGAGCGGACGTCATAGAGAGATTTGAGCGTGCGTACGTCCATGTCAGAAAGGGTGGATTTGGATGGTGATGGTGATGATCTGCCTAGATTCGAGACCATGGAAGGGTTCCGGAGGTGTCGTTTGCTGTTAAGTTTCAGGGCGCGGAGTTCGGGCGCGGGGAGGATATTCCAGATGGGTTGGAGAATGGCGATGATATCTGCTGCTTCGCCTGTATATTGGACTGGGGGGTCGGTAGGTGTTGACGAGGCATCGATGAGTTCCTGGGATTAAGATGAGCGCTGTTCATGCTGCAAAATAATGGCATGTTCATGTTACCTTGACTCGTGACTCCAGGGATTGGACTTCAAGTTGTGCGTTGTCCCTTTCTAGGCGAACGGCTATTCAGGTCCTTTGAGAGAGTTTCGTTCTTCTCCATGTGCACTTGCAGCTCATCTCCAAGGTGCGCATGCCTATCACTATGCCCCTGCAGCGCAGCCGACAACGTTTCAAGGTGTGAAGCGACTGAAGCAAGGAGACCCTGCAAGGACGTATCGGGGGAAACCTGGATTCCATGCAGCTGCATGACTGTTCGAAGTGTCTCGATACTCTCATCCAATTCTGCTCGTGCTTCGCCACCAACCCTCGCACCATTCAGCTCATCCTGCAGTGCACCAAGCTCTGTGGAATTGTTCTCCTCCATCACAGTTCTCTCCGCCTCCCATTCCTCTCTCGCATCCTCAAGCTCATCCTGTAGCGCACCAAGCTCTGCAAGTTTATCTTCCTCCATCACAGCTTTCTCCGCCTCCCATTCCTCTTTTGCGTCCTCCCACTCTTTCTTCAGCGCTGCGATCTCCTCGTTCTTTGTCTGCAGTTCCGCATCGCACTTTGCCTGTACGTCCGAGAGTGCGCGTTCCATTTCAGTCGCTTCGCCACTCTGTTCTTCCAAAACCTCTAACCGCCTCTCCAGCCTCTCCACCTCCTTCTCCCTTGCAGCCAACAGAGTCTTGTCTTTTTCCCATTGCGCACGTTCCTCGAGTAGTTCCTGGCATTTCATATTCAGCTCCTCGAGACGCGGAAACTCTTGCTCCAGCGCAGCAACAGTCTCTTCAGCAGTCTGAAGTTCCATACCCATCGTCGTTTCAATCTGTTCTTTCTCGAGACGGAGGTGAGATAATTCGCGCGCCATCTCAGCTTGTTTCTGGTTCGCGATGCTGAGGGCTTCGGTGGCAGCGCGGAGCTTGCTTTCGAGCGCGACGACGTCATCGACGGATGGTGGGGCTCTGGGAATTTGTGCGTCGGCGTGGCCTGCAAATAGGTGTGCACCGTCGAATCGTGCTTTCGGTGACGGAGAGGTGGTCGTAATGGGGCTGAAGGCCGAACTCTTATTGGGCGTGTTCAAGCCTGATGCATCCCCGCTAGGCGTCATCTTTCTCTCCATCTTGGAGACAGAGAAACCGAGCACGCCTGCACGATGTTCCAAAAGCTTTCGTTCGACTTCACTTGCTCGCTCTGAAACGCGCCAAAGTTCCGACTGTGCAGCGTTGACTCTGCGTTCTGCAGCATCTAGCTGGTCGTCTGTGGCTTTCGAAACTTTCTTGTGCGCGGTGTTTACTTTTGAAAGAGATAGAGCTGCATCGCGGATCTTTGTTTCTAACTTGAGCTTCCTCTGTGCTGCAGCGAGTCGAATCTTAAGAATTTGGTGTTCCTAAAGGAACGGTTTATTAAAATTAAATATAAAGGCGCAAATCGAATGAAAATCGAACCTTTTTGAGTTCTTCCACTTCTTCTCCGCTCAAGATCTCGCATTCGCGGCTTTCTACGACTGCTTCGCTTGTGAGAAGACTCATGAGGAGGTCGTCTCTTATATTGAGTAATCCCGAGGTGCGTTTCCATTCTGAAGCTGTAGACGTTCGTGGTTTGAGTGGGGGTAAAATTCTTGGAGATGAGGGACCTGGGACCGGGGTTGGAGTTGGGGTTGGAACTGGTTTTCGTAAGGGAGAAGTGACTCGGGATGAAGCAGGTGATGCCGAGCGGTCAGAGCCGTTGATGTCGTTACCGTTCCCAGCGTCCGAGATAGTTGCCACGGATGACTGTTTCTTATTTTTCTTGATGAAAAGTCCCGGGGTTGTCGTGAGAGGAGAACTTTCGAAAGAAGGCGTGGTTGATGGTGCGGGCGATATAGGTGTTACAGGCGTTGCTGGTCCAGGTGTTTGTGCTATTGGTGAACTGGTAGACGAGCTTCCGCCTCCCCAAAGTTTGCGAACACCATTCATTTGTAGTGTAATTGGTAAATTGACCTGCCTGCAGAGAGCAATGCGCAACTGGCCAGCAAGCCTTGGGAAATCCGGTGTTCGTTCATTAGGAACTGTTCCGGAGTGGTTGTTTATAATTGTTGAATCCAGAAGGTCAGGATAAACATCGGAAAACAACCCATCGCAAACGATGCATATGCACTCGGTTCCGCTAGCAACTTGACTGCCGAATTAGAATCCGGGTTGATCATAAATTAACCATTTCGCAGTGTATTTCCTGTCATTGAGTTAGGATACCGGGCAAGGAGGGAACTCAGTGACGTGGCACCCAATACTTGGTGATAATTGCTACGCAGCGCATGCTAACTATCGACTTGAATATTCAGAGCCACGATCCCCGTATCAACAGAAATAGAATATTTGAATATATAAGTATCATGCTCAAAGGCAGCTGCTACAACCAGAGTGGATCCTGTCATCAGATCTTGAGACGAACGTTGCCTGTGGAATATGGCTGCTCTTATGATTCCAGTGCCTGTTTCACGTACACAATTTGAGGAACTGACTTGATGGAATTTATGCTCTAACACAGGAACTTTGGCAATAACTATGAAACGCAAGGAAAAGGAAAGTTGAATTGCGATCAGTTACATTGACGACATACACGACTAGCACTGCCATGTGGGAGCCCGTTAGGATATATGCAAAGAAGATTGCCATGTCCAGATTCAAGAACTCCTCGCCCTTTATCTCTGCAAGCGCCTTTGAAAGCTCATTTGAACTGCCAGCGCAGGTGAACTGACCATCGGCTTCAGTAGGCAAAGTGCTGTCATCATCAACACCAGAACTACTTCAGGGCACGAGGACAGCGCGTCACAGCTCCTTTTAACATATCCAAAGAATATCGTTGTTGGCTGCTTGAACTGTGATTTCGATTGCGGATATGACCATGGTTTCCACATCGACGGAATCATTCGCTGTAGAAGTCAATATGGGTGTGGAGCGATGAACTGGCGAAGGCCATCCAGAGTAGCATTTTGTAGTTCCGCGACCCGATCGGCGTAGTATATTGTATTGATTCATACAGCAGACGAGAGGAAAGCTAACGATTCGCGTTAGCTTTCATCTCGTCTGGCAGGGTTTACCGATAGAGACGTCGGAGGATGATGAGGGCACCACACCAGATGACGATGAGAGTATGAAAATAACATCCATAGCCTACTGTCCCGACGGCCAGCGAATGTTCAGTGCTGGTGAAAAGACCACTCGGCGATGGGACTTGCAGTCGGGTAAGGAGATTGAGGAAGCGCGAGATGTTCGCAAGGAGAAAATATGGGTAGTGGCGGTATCAAGGGATGGTCGATGAGTTATCACTGGTGGTGGAATTTACGATTGTGCAGCTGAGCTGGAAGCCTGCGAGGTTGAAACAGGAATCGTGAAAGGATTTCATGGTGGTTCATCGAGTATCACCTGTATTGACATCTCCGCAGACAACAAGCTACTTGTGAGTGGGTCACATTATGGACATCACAGATATGGAACCTGGACACTGGCAAACTCGTGGCTGGTCCATTCAAGAGCGTTTGTTCCGTGGGCGCAATTCGATTCTCCCCGGACTCGAAGAAGCTCGTAGTCAAGTCAAGGCTGGTGATGTTCCTTGAGGTCTGGGATATTCAATTACAGAAATTGGATGTCAGAGTGGAGTGGGGGAATATGTTCGTCGAGAGTTTATTGCATATGCGCCAATGTTCTGGACAGTCTGACACAGCCCGTCGTCCCACCGCCGTGCGCAGAACCCCAGCAAAACGATCTGTCATTATATCTTCTTCCCCCAGGCATCAAATCCATTCGCCCACAATAGGCCATCAACAGCCCATTTTCCTTCGCCATGTCCGCGAACTCTTCCACTCTACTTCTCACGTGAATTCAGTTCCTCTTGTACAGCCTCGCGATCTATGGGAGGTATGTCTCTTTCAACTCGTTTCTGTTAGAGTTAACTCGATCATTCTCACAGTTCTCTGCTACGTTGCCCTTGCCTCCCAACCGCTCGGCCTTGCAGCAGGCCGCAACTCAGCTTGATCATGTCAGTCTCCAGTTTCAGTATATTCACAATACATGACTGAGTCCATATCCAGTTTGAAACAAGCTCTCCACCCCGCCACTCCAACGGAATCACGCAGTTCCTGCGTCAGGGCCTTTCTTTCCGTAGGTCCGGACCCCAACATGAGCTACCAGTCATTGAAGTCGCACCTGGGCGGAAATTTACTGTAACACAATCTTTCCTATTTCTCGTTGCCTTGTTTCTCATGCGCGTCCAATAGCGTCTTGCTACTGCCAAATTACCAGAATACAGGAAAGTCGATGACACTCGGCACCCCTCTAGACAGCAGACTACCGGACCGCAGGATGATCCCTCGTCTGATTCGTCTGACATCGATTGTCTCCCAGATATTCACTGGCTCAAGGCTCTCCTCTACTATTCCTCGTGTTGTTCTCATGGCAGACTCAGGACGCCTCCGCGATGGCGCTTAGAGCGTGTTGACACACCTCGCTAGGATTGCATACCTAGTATTGCTTACGATTGCAATTACTTCAATTTATACTTACTCACTGCAGCATAAAATTCGTGAATCCCTGCCCACTGCAGCTGCAGGGCTACATTAATTGACCTTCGCTTCGACTGCACGTGACGCAATTAGGGCCGCCGAATGTACCCCTACCGCACCTCACATTCATTTCGCTACATATGTAAAGGGAACCATACCCACGCTGATTAGTAGCGAGCGACCCCACGAATCTCGAAGATGAGCGATAGCGAGTCTGACGAGTCTCATCTCATTGACAACACAACTTCCTTAAACCAACTTGAACGCGATGACGGAGCAATAGTGAACTACAGTCAACCCAGTGTCCCAGACATCATCGCCAGCAATGTTGGGATGCTATTCATCATATCCGCACAGTTTTTCTCCGCATGCATGTATATTTCTGTGAAGATACTAAACAGATTGGAGACTCCAGTACATGCGCTTCAGGTCAGCTGTTTCCTTACCTCTGGTCGTCGAATGGAGTGAACGGGATCACAGGTTATTATAATCAGGATGGTATGTCCGAAATAGTTCCCAGGTTCGAGTTGAATATCGATTTGTCCTAGGCCGTCACATTCCTATGTTGTGTGACATACATGTCTGTTGGTTGCTTTCGCAGACAACAACCTACAGCTGATGATACAAAGGATTATTATGAGGATCCCTGATCCGATAACTGGCCCCAAAGATGTTCGATCGTTACTGATCACTCGTGGCATTACTGGGTGCGTACTGATTCTACGCGCACAACCTTCAATTTTCCGATATCTTTTTCTTGGCTAAGGTTTTTCGGACTATCCGGCGTATATTTGTCACTTGAGCATTTATCTGTCGCAGATGCGACAGTCCTGATTTTTTTGACACCTCTTACGACAGCAGTCGCTGGATCCATCCTCCTGAAGGAGAGCTATTCCACCAATCAAGCTGTCGCTGGAGGTGAGAGTTATTCTCTGACTTCTGTTGTCTATGACTTCTTATAGGGGCGTCCCTAGCATGCAGTTTACTCGGTGTGGTTCTCGTTACAAGGCCCCCATTTCTATTCGGCTCCATCCCTAACGGAGGTCACTTGCCAGAAGGAACTCCAGCAGAAAGGCTGGCGGCTGTTGGGTGCGCACCATTATTTGCATGTTACTCCACTAAATTCACCATCATATTTCGGTAGCGCATGTATGATGAGTGTGCTCGGCAATACTGGTGCATGTATGCATGCAATCTCTCATGTCGGGCATATCAATATTTTTTTCCAGATACGTCGATTCGTGCAATTGGAAAACGCGCCCACCCGATGCATGTACTGACATTCTTTTCGCTGTGGTGTACGATCATATCATCATTGGGGTTCGCAAATCCATCCCTGCATTTCACGTGCCGATTTAATACTACTTTCCAACAGGATGATTGTTTTAAATATCCCGGTTGTGTATCCCACACCATGGGGGTGGATGCTTTTATTCATGGTTGGTGTCTTTGGCTTCGTGACGCAGGTGAGTGCTAGTGATCCTGCATCTGCATAGTAGTTATCCATTACTATTCCAGACTCTTTTGACAATGGGACTGCAACGAGAAACTGTGTCGCGTGGTGTCACTGGAATGTACACCCAGGTCATTTTCGCTGTGATGCTGGAACGCCTAATCTTCGGAGTTATGCCGTCCTTACTGTCAATTGTTGGCGCCGTCATTATCATGTCTTCTGCGCTCTATGTTGTCGTAAGTGGTCATGGTCCCCGTTTTTGTTGCCAGAGTTCTGTGCTAATCTATATTGGACCCACCAGATGAACAAGCAGAAAACTGCCCAACAGAGCACCTCTGATGATGTAGCGTGATAATACTAGTGCATTTCTTCAAATAGAAAGACATCAGTTTTAACGTAAGAGCATTTTCCCTCGGACCGGTATTCCTTCGATAAGCGTTTTGTTATATAGGGCTAGACAGTCTCGGTTACTCCATAATAGACCTGCTTGTCCCCCAAAAAAAAAAGGAAACCGGGTTTGAAGTCGTTCGAAGGAACCGAAAAAGATCCGAATGATAACAGGGTTCCGTTAACTTCGGTGAATGAGGTCTTCACCTCTGCTGCATTGATTGAGCTAATGCTCAGTTGTACCTTGCTGTAGGAGCTAAACAAATTTGGAGTGGCAACAGGTCACAACGGCACACATTGCACCGCTTCAGGAGCTTTGTAGAGCCGAAGTATTTCGAAAGGGTAACCCCTAGGGCGCTCGCTACACTCCAGCGAGCTCTAGCGCCATGTCTACGGCCTGCAGTCTGCCGCCTTGAGCCGTAGCCGATTGCCGATTACTGGTAGTATGCCATGGGCATCAGGAAAACGTAATTTGCTACAGAGCGTTACAGAGCGCTCCGTAGCATTCTGTAGCACAATCCAACCCACTGATGTGGATCCACCAACAAAGACTATTCCATAAATTTCTGTTCTCACATTTTGTATAAAAGGGACGCTGCACGCCATTTATCCTTAGCCCCCTTCTACAATTCATAGGTTCTATCGCTTATCATCAAAAATAGGATATCATGGAAACTCGCCCAAAGATGATTTACCTCCCGGACACCATGACCAACTGGCCGTGGCCTCGTGCAATCAACCCTCATTTCGAAGCTGTGAAAATTGAGGCTGATGCTTGGTTTCATAGTTTCAAAGCTCTGGATCCTGAGATATTGGAAGAATTTGACAAGTGTGGTGCAGGTTCGAGTTATGTTAACTTGCCTCTGAAGATCGTTGACGTACATTGTTCTTGTAGCTTACCTAGTAGCGCTGGCTCATCCCACTGTGTCAAGAGGTCCGTACTCAACCCCTGGCGCACACCCCCGGGGCCCTGACTTTATTCTTGCAACATAGAACATCTTCGAGTCGGTTGCGAAATAATGGATATTCAATTATTTGTGGATGAAGTTACCGATAGAAGCACTGCAGCAGGCACCAACGCAATAGTGAATATCGCCATTGATGCCTTACACAATCCTCATAAGATACGACCAGAAGGTGAAAACATCATTGGAGAAATGATGCAACAGTAAGTACCTCCCGCCGCTTGTTTGATCATGCATCTGAATTTTATGTAGATGTTCAACTCATGCGATGCAGACCATAAGCATGACTTGTCAGCGCCGCTTCATTGATGTCTTTACGACATATTTTCGTGCAGTAGCTGTCGAGGCCATTGACCGCGAACAAAAACATTGTCGCAGTATCGATGAACATTTCAAGCACCGACGGGAAACATCTGGCATATTAGTTTGGTTATTACTATGTGGAATGGAGATGGAACTTCCTGATGAGGTGTTCTACCATCCCGCCATCGTGGATATGGTTGAATGCGCCGCAGATTTGGTTACAGTTGACAATGTAAAATCACACTAAAGACTTGGTTTCCGATTTGCTAATAACTGTTATAGGATATGCTCTCGTGGAATAGAGAACAAGCGAGCGGGAACGACTACAATTCACTGATAACTGTTGTCATGCTAGAACTTGACCTCGACATAGGCAGTGCGATGGGTTGGGCAGCCGCCTATCACACTAAACTCAAGAAAAGATTTACTGACGGTCTTGCGAAGATTCCTTCATGGGGTCCTTCCACCGATATCCTAGTCAAGGAGTACCTTGATGGACTAGGAACCTGGGTGCGAGCAAGTTATTGTTGGAGTTTCGACGTTCAAAGGTTTCAAGAACTTCCCAATGGTATGGATAATCACTTACAATGATTTACTTTGCAGGTACTTTGGTACAATGAGTGCGGAGGTGCAGCAAACTAGGCTCGTCCCTTTATTTCCAAAGGTCCATTGCAAAGCTAGCATCTGCGGTGGCGAAGACCACGCTGATTCCCGCTACAGTCAGTAGCAGGGTTTTGTACGATTTCAATTGATTTCCTACCGTAAATCATCTGTTAGCTGCCATTCGTCTACATGTTCCTATGTTGTCTCATTATATCGTCTCCCCTTTCGTTTGTTATTGTTGGAAATCAAACCATTAACATCACAATAGTACATAGTATATTTTTTGTTTATGTACTTCCAGCTCCCGCAGGCTTTCTGTCTTTTACGTCAGAGTAGATATCACCACATGTACTGAGTATTTGACGACTCAACTACGTTGGTTCCAATAAATGACTGCCATTGTACTATCCTACGCAGCATTCACTGGCAGATCATAGAGAAAAAATATTGTCGGCAGGTTTCGAACCTACACTATCCGGGAGGAACAGATTTCAGGTCTGTTAACAACTTGGCCACAACTCTTATGGTTGACGTTCGAAGACCTTCCATGAGCTCAAACCCAAGGTGCGATCAAAAAAAAAAAAAAATTATCACCAGATTTCGAACCTGCATAACCCGGGAAGAACATATTTTAAATCTGTTAACAACTTAGCCATGACTCTTATGGTTGACGTTCGACGACCTCTCTATCAGCTCATGCAAAGGTGTAATCATGGAGAAAAGCAATCGTCAGCAGGTTTCAAACCTGCACGGACAGATCTCGAATCTGTTAACCACTTGGCTATGAATCTATAAGATAAATTGATGAATTCAAGCTAAACTGCCAAATGGGTAAGGTCTGTCTGACGATGTGGCTGGTTGTGCAGGCGAGAGCGAGCGGCCAGTAGCTAACGATAGTGTCATGAACCGCGAATCAGTCCACATGTACCAGCTCGCGCAGCCGTATAGAGCGAGCAAACACGGGAAGAATATGATGTTAGCGGTGAACTTCGATGAGAATACCTATATCCTGTCATCGCTCGATGACGGCCCGTATCGATGACAGCTTGGATGCATAATCTTGCGTGTATATTGGCTAGCCCACATGTAGAGCTGCGCGCCCGTATGGTGGCCATACTTGCGCGTGATAACCTGCAGACATAATCAACTCATAGTGGTCGGGAGAAGTCGTGTAATCCAGTGTACCGATGGTGAATAGGAACGAAAAGCTGCTTCTCCCTCAGTCTGAAATTATGATACTACCGCAGCCACCAAGCCAATGATTCGTTGCATTTATGCGGTCACTTGTCAGCACAATCTCAATGGGAGAAGAGATTGATGGGATGAGAAATAGAATCAGCCGCAACAGGGCGAAGCACAATAAAAGTGACCACCGCACTACTCCTGAAACACTAACTTGCATGCGGGATACCATGTATCTACAGCAAGGCCGACATGTGGATTCAGGGATAGTATCCTGTAAGAGATGCAACTCAGCGCCTACTCACCTTAGCACGCGCAAGTGACCACTCACTCCCACGTCGACGCTCGTGCTCACCGAAAACCGAAAAAGATTCAATGGTGGCCCCATTGACGTTCACAAAGTAGCGTCCCAAGCGCAAACTCAAAAGGAAATACCTCACAGACTCGAACTGACGCTGAAGGGTCATGAGAAATTGGTGAACGAGGTAGCTTTATCCGTGGTACCCGTCTCCTCGTTACTGGCTCCTACGACAAGAGTCTTCTGGACACGGGGAAATCAGTGGACAGCGCTGAGCGGAAGAATTGAAATGTAGTTCGAATCTGTGTAACCGTCAATAGACTTAGGTTCGAAGAAGCGCGCATGCACGTGAGTCGCATTCAAATTCATCCATGCACGCACTTCCTGCCAGAATTCGTAATCTTATAGTCAGCATCTGGCTTCATCTGGCCAAAAATTAATGCACAGTCTGACGTCCACCTGGTTTTGACCTGCCTTCGAATATCTTGAATGCCTAGCAAATCACTGCAGTCAACGCAAAGAGATGTCGTTCACATTCGAATGGCCACGCTTTTCCGACCAGTTTCACACAGATGCCATCGAGATGCTCAACAACGCCCTCAACAAGGGCAATAAACCGCCAGTGATTGCTGACAGAATAGAGGTCGTAGAACTCGAGATGGGGACACAGGTGAGTCCTGCACAGTTCAAACTTCATCCCACCTATCTCCTCATATGCCACCCTGCAGCCACCAGAACTCGAAATTCGGGATATCGGTGACTTGACAATGGACCACTTTCGCGGCATATTTCGGTTCACTTATGCAGGAGACGCACACATCGTACTCAAGACCAAAGTGCAGGTGTTTATTGTTGCCACTTATCTCCCTCTCGTTCTGCCATCTTGACAATTTATTTATCAGGCGAATCCCTTGAATCACAAGCAGCCCGATATACATATCATGACAGGCTCCCGTGGCATGCTGGCTGCCAAGGACCCTCTTGTAGTTCCAATGCTTCTCCGCCTCTCCCACTTCAAACTCAACTCCTATGTCGTCCTAGTCGTCTCAAAGCAAAAAGGCATCACACTCGTATTCAAGACAGACCCTCTCCAGAACGTAGATATAAACAGTACATTCGATTCCATCGCCGTAATTCAAAAGTTCATCCAACGTGAGATCGAAGGCCAGCTTAGGCAGATGTTCAGGGAGGATCTACCAGGAATCATTCATCGTCTAAGTCAGCAATGGGTAAGAGCCAAAGTGGAGGCGCCGTATCTCGACAAGCGAACGCCCACATCGCGACGCAGACCTTTCGACGTCGTCTCTGCACCTGATCTCGCTTACGTGCCACCTGGCTTTTCTGGTGTTGGGTTACACATGCTCCGCCAACAATCACTCGGGTCTCTTTCCTACGGTCGCGCGCGCTCGATATCGGGTGCATCTGTATCAACATCAGCTCGTAGAAGTACCCGAACTCCCCCCACTCCCCTTCGTACTAGTTTTCCAGTATCAGACCCGTCTTCCTCCAACCCCGAGCAAGAAATTTTCGACCCAACATACGGCCTCCGTCCAGAGGGGCTCCCAACAAAAAGCGTCTTCTCATCCTTCAGCCGCCTCTTCACGCGTAACATGGGTCTCGGAGATCTTACTGAAGAGCCCGGAGAAGATGAGGGCTTGGAAGGCGAAGAAGAGCAGGGTTCGTTCGATGTCGTTGACTGGGAAGATTCAGTTGCCGAGTATTCACCACCTCCGACCATCGCCGAGGAGCCTGTCACGGAATACGAAACGCTGCCCGCAGTGGGTGGTGGCACTATCACTCGTCCGCGAGTATACCATTCCCAATCCATGATCCAGTCTCCTTCAGACACACCCCATTTGTCAGACGCAGCTTCTGTCCGCTCAGACTCCCATGCCGGTCCATCGCATCCCACGCGCTTCTTTCATCGGCCGCGTCCTAGTTTCAACCCGTATTTCCCTCTTGCGCCTTCCCTTTACGGCGAACCGCGCCAGTACACACGATCAGAGCCCGGGTACGACATCCCTACCCACTCCCTCCCACCCCGCCCCATCACTCCGTCCAGCCTCGAGACCCAATTCTCTTCAAGCAGCGGTGTCATCGACACCCCACCCTCCTCCATCGCGCCCCTAGACACAAACGCAGACGCAGGAACCTCCCTCAAGTCATCCCTCTCCGCCCGCCGCCTCTCTATCTCCCTCTCTTCTAGTCAAAACCACTTCGACAGCTGGAGCACCACGCATACACACCCCACAGACCCGGATCCAGACCCCGTCATCCTCCGCCCCGCCCTCAACAGCACCATATCCCAGCTGAGTACCCTATCCCATTCGAACCACACATTATCGCCCTATACGCGTTCGCTCGCACATTTCACGGTACGGAGCGTTCCTCCGAGGACGGCGAGTAAGGACCAGGTGATGGGTGAGAGACCTGTTGTTAAGGCGAGGAGGAAGAGGATGTATAGGATTGGGAGTGGGAGGTCGAGGGCGCCGGATATTCAAAAACCAGCCAAGAAGTCGTCTATATCCTCGGAGCAACCGCTCTCGCCCGTACCTCCATCAGAATTCGATCAATCTGATATGGACCGATATTTCCGCTCGCCTCCAACAGCACTATCACAGCAATCCCTATCCCCAGCATCAGACCTACCGCATTCCTCTTCCCATGACGTTCGAAGACGACGTCCACACTAGATCGATTGATTGATCCCGCCATTTGGATTCTCGGCTCAGTTCATGATGATAACGATGATGTATTATGGCAATGCATGGGCTTGTAGCATTGTAGTATACAGACATATTTTATCTTACACATTGCAAGGACACCCCTTCGGTCGGCTCTTCGACGATATACTGTGTTTATAGTAGCAACTCAGGAAATACAACATTAGCAGCCTTGCCCCTCTTTCGCCTCTGCAAATAGACACATCGTGTCTCCGCATTCTCACCCTCGACAACGTCGTGTACAATTGACCGTGAACAAATGGCTCTCTGTTCGAAGGTCGAGTATGGTTCATGCATTAAACGTCGCCGCATATGCGTCGCAAAGGAAGCAGTCTTTGACTCAATGTCCGGGACAAACAGTTTGGACGGAACGCAAAGTTGAGGAGGGGGGGTATTGCGGCTTTCGAATGTATTGATGAGTTGGACTTCGACGAACCGACAATGCAGAGCGGCCACACGCACACGTGCGTTTCTCATCAATCCATTTTGTACTAAGAGGTTTTGTTGAATGGTGTAAATGCAGCTCTGTTTGAGATCCAGGCGATGAGGAGGCATGTCAACATCGCAAGGTAGTCGGGCGTATGTTCTGGTGCGTTCAATGGAGTATGATCGGCTTCTTTCAGGTTGTCTGTAAGATTCTATGTTGTCTTGTGAGCGAAATATGTGATCGATGTCCAATTGCGATACTTACGAAAATTGCCCGGCAATCTGTCCAAAACTTTGTCGTTGGATTCATCGACATAGACATTGAGAGGGGGAAGGGATGCACGATGAAGACAGGTTTCAGCATCTTCGAGAACATGTCGTAGGAAGAGGAAGTCAATAGTGTCGTTGAAGCCTGTCGTCGTTGCCGCTATAGTCCCGACATTCTGTCGATCTCCAGAGCACTCTTCTCCAATGCGATCTACGAAAGCTGCGAACCACGTGTCAACCATGCTGCGAATTGCAGTAATATCAAATTCATTCTCCCGCTTGACTGAAAAGGTACTGCGCGAAACTTTACCTGCTATGATGACCGTTGGAAAGGCGCGAGCGCCGTTTCGTCTTCCACGGTGGGTCGAGGACGCTCACTTACTCAATACTGCAATATCATTGGCAAAGAGATGAAGGGTATGCGTAGATCTGTCTTCATGACATCAATGATAGGTCAGATAATTGTCAGTGCATTCAGTAGATGAATTCCATCTTCATGCTTCCAGCGAAAAGGAATATCTACTGGAAACGGTTGGCACCAAATGTAAGACATTTATACGAATATCGCCAATGTGGCGATGTAATCATCGTATCGCCAGAAATTCTTTTAATCGATCTGACACATGGGTCCTGCTCCCATTTTGAAGATGAACAATGCCGCAGAGGTCGCCATAGTGGTGAGGAAAGAACCGTAAATAGGAATGAACTGCATGACGGGGTGGACGCAATTGCACCCGATGCTGGCACTCTAGTACTGTAGACATTCCAAGAACAAATATCAAGGACAAGGACAATGTACCACACCCACGCAATATGATCTGACTCAAATCCACAACAAAAAGGGTAACACCGACGACTACGACGACGACATTTCCTAATTCTAAATGTACCCATTTTCCTTGCCCATGTTAAACGATGGGGAAAGATTCAGCATGTCTCCCGAAGGTACTACAGGCTGAGCGAGCGGTGAAGATGACATTTCGACCTGGAGAAAATCCTGTATGTGGTGGTTAGATGTCTGACACTAAAACAAAGTGAAAAGAAAAAAAAACTCACATCGACATGCATACTGGGCAACCTACTCGTATTCTGCCTCGCACTCGGTAACTGCCTCAACTCACGAAAATCATTCCGTGTATACGTCTTTGTGAGACCTGTAACAGCCGGCGAGCGCAGCACTGCGGTTGGTGGGGAGATAGCGACGAGACCTAGGACGTCTTGGCTTGGTGATTTGCGCTTTGGTGGTGGGGTGCTGGGTAGGGGAGCTAGTGGTTGAAGGAGGGAAATCAAATCGTATAGGGGGAGCGTGAGGGTCGATGGGAGGAATGAGATCATTGGTGGTGAGGATGGGGAAGGATGGAAGCCTTTGATGATGGGGAGCATGGGGAGCATGTTGGGTGGTAGCGATGTTTCCAAATGAGTGCAGAGCTTGACCCATTGCTCGCAGGTGAGCCCATGGAGATCAGATTGAGAGGGAGAATCGAGGAGTAGAAGCGTGTTGACGACGCTCTCGGAGTCGAGAGAGGAGAGGTTGTCGTTTGATTCTACTACTGCGCCGAGTGCGTGTCCTACTTCCCAGAGCAGCCGTTCGGGATCCCTGTCTTTCTCGTCAGTCGTCTCGAGGACAGCAGAGATCAAGCCGAAGGCGTTCATCCTGCATACGCTCAGCTCTTGCACTTGCACCCCGCGTAAGAGTGCGGTGACGACAGAAAGCCTAAGCTCAATCCCTAGGGACTCTGGATTCCCAGCCAACCGCCCGGCAATCATTCCAAGATGTTTTGAGTAGAGGCCGGCTTCGAGTAAGCCGGCCATGATGGTTCCACACTCTGATTGGTGTAATGCGGATATACACCAGTCACCGTCTTCACCTTCCACGAGCCCTGCCACAAACTCGAGTCCCGCGCCCACTTCCCACTGCGTGACAGCCCCTCTCTCGGCCATCACCTTCAGAAGACCGGCGAGTCTCTTCACCTCATCTTGAACGAGGAACTCGCCCAGCCCTAACACACCCCGATCGAGGCTGACAAGTTGCTGGACCAGTTGGACCTTGTGCATGGGTTCAAGATGACGAAAGAAAAGTGTGAGGGGAGTTAGAATCTGTGGAATAACAGTGGGTATCCAGCCCGCGGGTAAGCCATCCCCATCACCTGCTAGAACTCGAAGGACAAGGTCAAGGGCGCTCGAAACTCTTTTCGCAGGATCGATATTATCAAAATGGAGCCCCTGTTCGAAGAGCGTGCGGAGGACTGCAGATGAGCCGCATTTAGGTTGATCCTGCGAGCTTCTTGAAAGTGCACAGAGTACATTGGCACACGCATGCTTGACAAGGAATGCAGCGTCCCGTACTGCGGTGTTCGCGACAGATTCGTGGGATGCGACATCAGTCCGGCTGTAAATGTCCAAAACACCGCTCACGAGCATTCGCACTGCACGGGTTGTCGTAATGGAGAGTGGATGCAAGCTCGCAATGAGGTAGAGGCTTTCATTCGCGACGAGCAAGAGCGGTTCGAGACCAATCGTAGGCGATGGAGACGGCGTCAACGAGAACCCTTGCTTCACCTCCACGCTGATACGAGTAAACACGTCGATGGTGTAATTCAAAAGTCCATGCGTGTGTTCACCCCATACAGCCTCCAACACCGCCCAGTCGCCACCCTTAGTTCCGCTCTCGATATTATCCTCCAGTGTGTGCATGATGACAGCTACAGCAACCCTGAGAGCCCGTATCCTGCCCTGATCCAAAATTGCGTCATGACCTTCTTTAGCAAACCCAACGAGTTCTTCTACAGCTCCACCAAGGCCCTCATCCGCGAGTTTAGCGGCGCGCTCTATGTCTGCTCGTTCTCGCTCGTTGATCCATGTTAGACTCCATGGTTCCCAGCCCTTCACGCAGCGAACAAAATCAGGATTGAGGAAACTTTGCGGGTTGGCTGCAAGCGCGAAAAGGAGGGACTCGGCATTGATGCCTGCAGTTGTGGGTGGGTCATTTCCGATTGTCATGCATTCCAGGCGGAAGGTCATTTGAGGTAGGAGTAGCAGGGGGGAGATAATCTAATACACTCGTCAGAAGTTGGGTAAAGTAATGATAACTATGACTTACCGCACGATATCCAGGAATTTCCTGCCACAAGCGCAAAACACCCAGGGTGCGCTCGCGACAATGCAAATTTGGAAGGCTGTCCGACCAGGCGTACACAGCTAGCACTGAAGCAACGCCAACATATGCCCTAACGAATGCCATGAACTCCGAATGCGTTATTTCCTCAGAGGGGTTCAAGCCAGACATCAAATCCAGCGGATATACGCCCTCGTATGCCGGCGCATCTCTGATCCTCGCGAAAAGGTCCTCATGAGTGGTGATACACGATAGCCATATGCCAAAACTCTTCTCCTCCTTCCCGATGTCCTTTAAAAACAACGCTGCCCTGGTGTAATCTGCGTCTGGGACCCCGGACAACGCTTGTTCGAAGACTGTCCACGATCCTACCCGATCACTTAGCCGTCGACAAGCCTTCTTCATCTCGGGGGTCACTGTCGGCAGCGCAAGGACAGCTTGTAGGACATTAAGAAACCATGACGCCTTCAACAACCGCGATACATCAGGATTCGTGGATGCATCCAGAAGTGTGAATAGAGCGTCTTCATCCAAGGTTGATGAGTCAAATATCGTCTCGAGTTCGAGCGCTTGCTGCGAGGGTATGAAAACAAGTGTTATGCACCTGAAAATTGACATACCATCAAAGCCTGCGCAAATTCAGGAGTCTGCGAAGCAGAGCGGGAAAGAATGCCTGCAATGAGATACGATTGTGCATCGTCCTACGAAACGAGTTGATAGGCTTGGATAGGGATTGACTTCAGAAGACGTACCCTGGGGCCAACAGCCTCGGAGACCTTCTTTGCAAAACGATGCAATTGCTCTGATGAAACGTCATCCACCACAGGACGACTCAAACATCGGAACGCAGTATCTAAGTCGATGTCCATTTCTTCCTCGTTCAGGTCGGAGTAAAGATGCGGAAATTCAGGGAGTTCCCAGTCATCATTAGGTTGCTTGAGGCAGAACATAAGGCGAATGACGAGGGAAAGGGAGGCGCATTGGGAATGAGTGCCAGGAGATTCCTCGCAAGAGCAGTCGGGTCGTTACTTTTTGCAGCGTCTAAGGCAGGTACGAGGGGAACGGAGGAATGGATGGGTAAGGAGAGGGGAGAGTAAGTAGTTGACTTGGTTGGGGTATCTGAAACAACATCGCCGTATATTGCCATTGATACTGTTTCAAAGTCTCCACGTACAATCATTAAACGAGTCGCAAACTGAGAGTTTAGTTGGAAAAGACAAGATATAAATGACATTCAAGGTACCTCAGAGCCCATGTTCACTGCGTACTCCACTATACCGCCCGCGTATGGGATGACGGTTGGCATGAGTGCATTAGGTGCCTTGAGCTTTTGCTTAGCGTCCACTGATGAGCCAACTGGGTGGGCATTGAAGTAAACATCAAGAAAGAACGCTTCTGGTTCTGTGCGGCTGATTATATGGTTATGTCTATGTCACGCAGCGTGATCAGGAATAATTGCACTTACGCGATGATGTCTGGACACTGACCAAAGGGTTGAGCGTCTGTGGGAAATATCTTGATCGAGTGCACTCTGCTCGGTGACGAGAATCTGATAGCGGAGAGCTTGGACGGGCCTGCAGGACTGAGCGTGCACCATTGTAGCAGCATCATTCAAGCCAACTTGGATGCCTGAGGATGTTGTTTGGTTTAGAGGCTCCTGCCAAACATTGCAATACGAGTTCATGTTTGGATGTTCATATTGATGCTGCATTTGCATTTGCCGTTTCTTCACGTCAACATTTTCGCAAGGCTCGTCGTCTCTTCGTTGTCACGCATTCACTGTCTCTTCGCATCAACGTTTTCGCAAGGCTCACCATCTGTTAGTTGTCGTGCATTCACTAGGTCTCATCGCACCAACATTTTCGCAGGGCTTTCTGTCTCTTTGCTACCAGTCCCTTCGCTATCAATGCTGATACGAAGAGACGATGAATGCGCGTCTTTTCACATCAACATTTTTGGCGCCAGGGCTCCGTGAATAACTAGGCTCGATGCCTATTGCACGGACCATCCCGAAGGCAGCGGCAAAGTAGATTCGTTCTCCAGAGGTGCCATGTTTGAACCTCCTACTGACTTATTAGAGGGCAAGTTCAACAGGCCGCCGAAGCAAATAAAGATGAGCGTCCTGACTGTTGAATCTTCTTGAGTTTTCTGCGCTGCCGGACAGGCTTCCATCCGAAAATGGAAGATGCACCATTTGCAAACCTATAGCTACTTCATCTTCGGTTTATAGCACTACAACACTTCCTTCAAAACCGTCGAGTTCTGACACCAGCCTCCCTACCACCACTGTATCATCACACGTTGCCTACCCACTGACGGCTGCAAATGCAACTTTAAGGAGCTCGTGGCGACAAACCCAGAGCTACACGAGCCAGGAACCCCCCAAGAAACGACAACCAAGCTTTAAACCAATGTGAGTCACTGCGAATATCACCGCACGGCAAGTCAAGTCTGCTATTAATACGAAATCTTGTAAGACTCACGCTGCTCATACCATACCAGGAGCTTGTGCGCTCTCGACTGGCAACAGAATGGCAACTAAACGGAACCCGCGAGCATTTTTGCAACCCATTGGAACAAGCTCTCGAATACCGACAAAGAGGCATGTCACTGTTATTGTGTTCACGTCCATCATATTCTCTAACCTACCAATATCTTAGATGTACAAGCGCAAAGCCGCTGCTCGCGTGAATCTTGTTTTTTCTCATTCTGGATCCTGTACTGATACCCTCTTTTTCAGCTCAATTCTTCGCCATCTGCTCAAGGCGTTCCTGGCTCGGGTTGGTCTTTGTGTCCACGGTCTATGGACCCGAGGTGGATTGCCAGTGAGTGGATGTGAGGAGCGTGGATGGCAGCTTTCGTACGCGGTATGGCGCGAACTAGGATGGCTGGCGACCCGGATGAGCAGCGGATACCCTACCCTATATCACCATCATAACACCCATTCATGGAAATACCCGTCGATACTCGTTCTATTGCATTAGACGTGTATCTAAACTAAGCAAGAATACCATCTCAACAACTCTTGATATTTATCTTTTCCATCTCGAAAAGTGCCGGTTTTTTCTACAGACTTCTAAACGAGTCGATACAGTCTATAGCTTCGATGTCTATCGATACATATCCCTCCCTCTGGTCGATTTTCACTGGGAGTGAAGAGTTGGACAGAAAGCACTGCGAAAAAGTTAATGCAAAGAGACGGTGAATGCGAGTGACAGCGAAGACGAGACCACTGCGAAAAGTTCTAGGGCTCCGTCAAGTTTCGAAAACGAGTTCATGTTTGGATGTTCATATTGACGCATTGATGGCCTCAATCGAGAAAGGCAGCGCACAAACTCAAGAAGATTCAGCAGCCAAGACAGTTCATCTTCAAAGTTTATTCGCTTCGGCGGCCTGTTGGACCTGCTCTCTGATAAGTAAGTTGAAGGATCAAACACGGCACCTCTGGAGAACAGATCTACTTTGCCATTGCCTTCGGGAGGGTCTGCGCAATGGGCATTCGCTTTTCCATAGCTCAAACATGTCAGAATAGCTCAAAAAAATTGTTTTCTAAACTGCATACAAAACTCGTCAAAAACTAGTTTTTGAGACTCGTGAAAACCCTGAGGATAAGCCTAGTTAACCATGTCGTATACCTCGAGCCTAGTTTTCACGAAGCCCTGGCGCCGAAATATTGATACGAAGAAACGATGAATGCGTGCCAGCGAAGGCCCGCCGAACGGGTGGAAAGCCCTGCGAAAACGTTGACGGGAACAGACGGTGGCAGAGAAGAGACAGAAAGCCCTTGGCAAACGTCCGTGTGAAAGAGACAGTGAATGCATGATGGTTGCGAAAACGTCGATGTGAATAGACAGCGAGCTTTGCGACATCGATGCGAACAGACAGTGAATACATGAATACCAGTGCACGCTGTAGAGCCGCCGAGTCAGAATATGGCTTCAGAAACCAGCGCGAATGATGACATCACAAGGTATCTCGACTATCGGAAGTGGAGTCGAGTTCGCAGCGCGGCGGCGGGCCTCCTCGGCTTCCTGGGCCCACTCTGCTGGCAAAAGCCGCTGCTCGTTTCGTTTGGCATCTGCATCATGGGTCTTTCCGCTGAACAATGTGCAGTATCGAAATGCTTCATGGGGGTGTGGAGCAATGAACTGGCGAAGGTCATCCAGAGTAGCGTTTTGTAGTTCCGCGATGCGATTGGTATAGTATGTTGTGCTGACTCGTATAGCGGACGAGAGGAGAGCTAACGCAAACAATACGTATTGTTGAAATATTGCAGGGTTTGTTGTGGAAGGGAAAAGTTGGAACTCGATTGTGTCCCGCGAATCTTCAATGGGCTGAAGCGATCGGAATTGATTAAGGTCCTTGAGCGTGTTGAACATATGCTGTATGGCACTTTGCCATGAGCCGACAGAAAGTCTCGGAGAGGCCGTCTATAGCCAAATATTCAACAACATGATAGGAGACGAAAAGTAATTACTTACAGTAGGGGTTTTCGTAGGCCACAGTACCATTAGCCATGACGTTCCATTGCGAGTAGGTACCAGCATCTTTAAGACCGTGGTTGAGGCGAGATTTCAGGAAGTGATGTATCGCAGTGGCATTGTGGGATATATCACGTTTGGTGGGTTCCATTCGAGATCCGAAATCTATGAGCTCGGTAACGGTATCTTGTAGTGGCATCAATGTGATTTCGAGCTCAAAACCAACTGGGGTATTGATTGACTCCATGGTCGTAGTCGTAGAGAAGATGGGGTTGGAAACAAGTTCATGTCTTCGTTCCGACTTCTACTTATAGTAAGCGCTATGTGTTCTATGACATCACCAGCGGGCAGCGCGCTATATTCCGGTTCCACAGAGACACAGAGTTGCAGACAACTCGGGTTTGAGGCCTAGGGACTGGAAGGCGATCTTCACCAGTGCTGTGGAGCCGCGGGTTTACAGATATTCCCTAGGATCTCGAAAATGCTACCCCACCTGATGACAAAAGTGTCTGGACGCCTGTAGAATTTGGTGCAGGGTCTCCAATCCAATTCGCAGGAGCTTGTGCTCGTCATTGGGACATCGGATGCTGTGGTTACTATCTGTTTAAATAGAATGTCGAGAACGCGACACTGAACTCTGGCCTGCGGGTCCCTAGTGCATGATAAGTCACGCGGGACCACGATAAGGATTTCATCGAGGACGCGTGCTGAGGAGAGACCCATGATCCACAGAAGATGATTTGTAGTAGTGTTTCATACAACCCCAGGGTGCTACTCATGTTCCAACTTGATCGATCTGATCATTTGTATCACTGCACTTTATCGAACCAAACTTCAGCTCTGTTTTTCACAGTCGCTTGCGTTCGCTCCCTCTCCATGAGTTGACCCACCAGCCCGACTAACCCAAACCCGACAACCTTGCCATTTTCGACAACGAAATCTGCCGTAGCCTCGGACGTCCCTATCTCCGCTGTCTCAAAGGGTGTCCTGTCACGCCCATATCCTTCCGGGAACAGCGAAGTGTACTGAACCACAAACGTACTTCCAGACCGATGCACGACTCGAATATGAGATGACCATATGCGAGGCCATGCTGCGAACAGCTGAACGGTCTGGGGAGCACTTGACTTTCCTCCATCCACCGCAGCGAAGTCGGAGATCACATCTTGACAATACGAGGTGCTGCCGGAAGGACTGCAAAAGGTGATAGCGCCGTATCCAGCGTTGGCGTATGTGCCCGAGAACTCTTCGAGTGTAAGTTCCAAACCAACGACGTTTTCGTTTGGAGGTGTGACTGGTTTCTTCTCAGACGTGTCGGGTTCACTGAAGCGGTGATAGGTGAGCAAAGGGAAAGGAACTTAGAAATGAAAATAACGAACATCGGTGGTAAGGGTTTTGACCGCAAGTTCAGAGCTGCGTCGACTATACGCTTGAAGATATTCATCACAGGTGTTGCTTTATCGCCGCCGTTGGCAAAGACGACGACTCCAACATCGTCATTTGGAAGGAATGAGGCTAGCGTAGAGAATCCTGGAACCGACCCTGTGTGATATACGATCTAATACTCCGGCATCAGTCATCATGCACAATAATGAATGAACATTTGTTACATCATGGCCCAGGTACGAGTTTCTGAACCATCCCATCCCATACCCCTGAATCGAGAGCTCAGGATCAGCTGAGGCGCTGATGGATACGGAGTATGATTGTGATGCGTTTCCATGTACAGAAAGCGGTATAACTGTGACGTTATTGTGCACGCCCTTGTTAAGCCATAATGCCAACCCATTTTGACTGGATGGAACAAACGTCTTCAGTTGATAAATAGACGAAGGCAAAAAGCATCTACCATGTCTACAGCACTCGAAATCACACCGCCTGCACCAGCCAGCAGCGTTGCCATCTCTTCTGTAAAACACTCAGGCAAGAGTCTACCACTGCTGGTCCATCCTTGGGTGAATCTGCCAGTCTTCCCAGCCTTTGTGGGCGAGAACGTAGAAGAAGACATTCCTAGTGGCGTGAAGATTCGATCCTCCACAAAAGATGTGTATGTTTGTGCGGAGTAAGTTTCAATGATATGTGCGGCTGCCGTGAACATCTGTTTGTAGATTAAGAAGATGCATTTAGCGCTTTTGTTGAGACTGCTGTTACCTTGTTGTTGTACGACCACTGTTCCCGAAGTTCAAAAGCTGGCCTTAGATAGCGCATCCGCAATACATCACCTTTCGGGCTGTCGCCTGGTCCATACGAGTAGTCATGGCTAGCTCACGCTCAATAAAATCTTGTGCTGGAGCGAAGAATTTGAGTCAAGCTTACCGAGGAAGGCCAGACACGTGAGAGAGGATGTCCTTCATATTTGCTTTCTTGGACGCCCAGTCATCCATCAATTGCCACTCTCCCGGAAGGATATCTTGTACTAAGGTGTGCCAATTAAATTCCGACAGAGCGGGAGGAAGCGGTGTAACATTTCTTCCATGCTCATAGTCATCCATCAAAATTCCAATAGCGCTCGCGCAGAAAGCCTTGGACACAGACGCCATGTGGAATAATGTCTGGAAATTGCAGCTTCAGATTCCATACAAGAAGAAACTTGAGCAGTTCGCACGTCTTCTGTTGTCTTGTCCCCATCCTCCGTCATGTTTCCCCATGAATGAAATTCCGGTTCGCCGTACCTCGGGACAACTGCGACAGACAGTCCAGTGATGTTCCAAGTATCGAGGGTCTCCTGGATAGAGTTGGAGAGCTCTGAGGTGATAACCTGGCGGCCCTGGCCATTGTTTACCCGGACAGGATCAACTAAGAACAATAGCTGGGAAAGATGGGTGAAAGGCTGACTCAAGAAGCCTAATGCTATACTCAGTAGTTTAACCATGATGTTGAGAAGGGGGTAGGAGAATGGTCACTCGGTGGCCAGCCTTGCGAGATCTTGCGCTCTAAAATAACAAATATTGTGGGAGTAACATACGTAGATAAGCTTAAGCTTATAATTATCTTCTTCCCTACCGGTACGGACCGTCTTGACTCGAAGTCATTCGACGATAAACGATAAACGATTTTATGTGCGGTATCACATGACTTACATAATCATCACGATGTAAGTGCTTCTTCTGGCTCTAGGTCTTTCATCAACTTTTGTATTACCGTGAATAGATACCTTATCGAACCAGACCTCGGCGCTGCAACTCTGTCTTTCACGGTCATATGTGTTCGCTCTCTGTGAGTTGACCCACCAGTCCGACCAAGTCAGTCCCAACAACCTTTCCATCTTCCACAACGAACACTACCTGTCTCAAAACGTATACCGTTGCGTCCATTCCTTCAGGAAACAATAAAGTGTACTGCCCCACGAATGTATTTCCAGACTGATGCACGCCTCGAATATGAGATAACCATACGCGAGACCAGGCCGCGAAAACTGAGCTGACCAGGAGTACTCGACCTTTTACATCTACAGAAGCAAAGTCGGAGATCATATACAATCTCGACAATACGAGGAGCTGCCGGAAGGACTGCAAAAGGTAATGGTGCCGTATCCAGCGTTGGCTATGTACCCGAGAACTCTTCGAGCCAACGACGCCACCATGTGGAGCTGTGGTTGGTTTCTTCTCAGATGTGCTGGGTTTACTGAGTTGGTAATAGCCTGATGGGTGAGCAAAGGGAAAGAAGGATTTGGCGACGAAAAGAACGAACATCGGTAGTGATGGTTTTGACCGCAGGTTCAGAGCCACCTCCACTATCGGTCGGAGATAGTCACCACACGCGTTTTTCTTTCGAGCTGTCAAATGCTACTCTGTATGAGTAGTCGTGGATAGCTCACGCTTGGTAGAAATTTGCGCTGGAGCGAAGAAATTCCACCAAGCTTACCGAGGAAAGCCAGACACGTAAGAGAGGATGTCCCTCAGATCAGCTTTCTTGGAGGCCCGGTTATTTATCAATTGCCATTCTCCCGGAAGGCTGTCTTGTACTAAGGTGTGCCAATTAAATTCCGTCAGAGCGGGGGGAAGCGGTGTGGCATAGACGGAGGTAAGGGACCTGGTGTCATTGATTGAACACACTGTGTTTATCTAGTAGCGGGTATACTATGCTGTTCCTCTGGACTCTATGAGTTCCAAGTTCCGAGTCATGCCAAGGCCCATTCTGCATCGAGAAAGACGCTTGATTTTTTGGTGCTAAAAGGGCTAGCACCAGCAATGCACACTTCCTGATAGTCCATTATTTACACAGTGAAGCTTCTGAAAGATTCTTTGTGTGCACGAGGATCGCAGGACTACTTAATAGTGCTGTGCAGAGTTGTCGAATTGGCCGCTGCCGACCGGTGACCTGGTGGCACCCTACGGTTTGTATGCCACTATTTGGTTAGCGCTCATGAATTTAATATTCGGGGTGTAGGACTGCTGCGGCCCTCCTACTTCGTTCTCAACCAACGCATCAACGTTTTGTCGTCGCAATCAATGTCGCGCCCTTCACCAAAGCTACTACACCTTACTGTACAAGTTCCGGCTGATATCAAAGGCCGTCGGCGAAGCGGGAGTATCGTCAAAGTCGAAGAAGTTGGTGGGCGTACAGAGGAACTTTTGGACCGTAGCGCATACCTCAACATCAATGCTAACTGGGTGAATGCAAAGGGTGCATAGCGCTACTCAAGTAATGTGAACATTTCACTGAACCGTCTGCTCAGGTGCATGGCTCATACACGTCGTCTTGGTCTTCATGGGAAAGATCATTATCGATACTATACCTGGCATGACACAGCAGATCAGCTGGACCCTCGTTAACCTTATATACCTTAACGTATGCTCCATCCATCCTTCGGTCTGTTCTGCCTTATGTTTGACATGCCACGTATCTCCGCAGCTCTCGTATCTCATGTTCCACTGGGTTACCGGCATTCCCTTCGATAACGAGCTTCACGGCGGCGCATATGACGATCTCACTCTTTGGGAACAAATTGATGATGGCGCACAATATACACCATCGAAAAAATGGTTATTCACTGCGCCTATATTACTGTTCGTCTTGTGCTTGTGATGCGTCATATTTCACTCACAGCACACGTACCAGTTTCTTGGCTTCGACACACTACACAAATTACAATCCCTGGCTATTCGCTATCAATCTCACCGCTCTCATCGTACTTGCCATAATCCCAAAACTTCCTCAGGTACGTCGTCCACGTCACAACCACCTGACTTCCCACTCAATTCCCCTTGCGTCCAAATTATTGAATATCCAAACTTGACTGCTTTCCTTCAGCTCCACAGACAACGCGTTCGTTTCCTCACCGGTGACGCCTCAGGCGTTTCAACGCCTGTCACCCCCTCCTTTCCCAAGATGGACCAGAATCCACTACATGCTGCAAACCCAACCGATGCTCGCTTCGGGTGATATCGCGCATCCCTCTGCATTGTTCAGCACCTGTGTTATATCTTTACGTAAGGAGGCTTTCTTTGGCTCTTACCCATCAGGGGAGGAACACAATCACCACACCATTGCACACCATATACAATTTACACATAAATTCCCATGCTGCGGTGATAATCTCAACTAATGGTGTATATATCCAGGCAATGGCGATTGTAATGCATTGTGCTAGATTCTACGTGACTTCCTGCTTCTAGGCTGGATCCTGTCCTCTAATTATTTTCTTTCCACCGACGGCACCGACACGATTTCACGAGGGATCTCGCTTATTGGGCGGGTATGATGTCTTCGCTCCCACTCGGGGCCGACACGTCATTGTAGTGTGAAAGACGTAGCCTAAACATAATAAGCACACAGCTCGCAGCGAAGCAAAACATACACGAGTCGTCACGGTGTGAAAATGAACATGGAAGACCCCTTGCGAACGAGGGGATTAAATAAAATAAGAACAGGAAAGCGCGGCCACAAAATGAAAGCTGTGTAACAATGCATCGGCGGTAGCTGGATACTGACACCAGTGCGGGAAACCATAGTATGACGAAGGAAATTAAACACGACACAAGATTGGACGCACAGATTCCGAAGGAGCATCAAAATAGTCACTTTGCCGACCGCTGGGATGTATATAGATGCCTGCATACAACATGTTAGCGGCTGTTAGAATATGGACGGCTAGTGGGGACCAATCTGAGAATCCGCTGAAACGCACTTTATCCCTTACATCCTTTTCGAAATTCTTATCTGCTGCGACGTTGACACACACACATCCTTCTTTTAGCCATTCAGTTTTGACCCTGTATGATGCGCTGGGCACAGCACTGATCACAACGTCTGAGATGGCAAGACATTCTTCCAGTGAGAGCGTGCATAGGTGCGAAGTATGATGCGGGAGGTATTGTCGCGCAGAAGTCGGGTTTGAGGAACGTGGCCGCTTTGTATATTCCTTCAAGGTGAAATAAGCGAAATGGCAAGAAAAAGAAAGGTAGGTAGAGAGCTACCTGGATAGAGTCGATATCGACGGAAAACACTCTCGCGCCGTCATTCGCAAGAAGTGCGGCGAGAGGGCGTCCTACAACTTCTGACCTGTGCGATATTCTAGGCGACATTCCTTAGATACTGACTGCGCCAGAGCCTTACCGATTGATTACGGTCACGGTCTTCCCGTATGCGCGATCGCCATATGTAAGGATTTTGTTATAAACTCCGATATACTCGAGGCACTTGACGACGCCGAGGGGAGTGCAAGGGATGATGGATTTGACTGTTCCGGGTGGAGGGATATCGTCTATTATTGGCTGGACAACTTTTGAGGACGGAATAGTAGATGCGAGCGAGGCAGGCGTGATAAAACGGATGCTGATTACGTCGAGTCAATTATAACCTGGTGATATCAGGGGAAACGTAGACGTACTTGTGGTACAGATTATAGTGGAATTTCGAATGAAGACCTTCCACGTCCTTCAGCGGAGAGACAATCTAGGACAGCGCAGTTAGCAATACACGCAGGTACATGATATAACCATACCTGCTGCAGATAATGGTCCTAAAAAATCATTAGATCAATTTAAAGTCCTATGCTCCCGAGTGCTCACCTGCTGGCCTCCAAATATCGGATAATACACCTGTGCAATAATCGACAAGTGTTCCATGAGACCTTACGTCAAACTTACCATAATACCATCAACGTTATCATCCTCATTAGCTTCGATGATCGCCTCCTCCACACCATCCCCATCTGACCTCGCTTCCTCTCCTTCATTCTGCTTCACCGCACTCCCAACCTCCTTGAGAATAAACCTCACACCGAGCCCCTCACATTGCTTCCTCGTAAAATCAGCATAAAACCTACTCGGAGACGCATTAGTTGCCAAGATTCCGACAAGCGTCGGTGTACGATGCGGAGCTGCAAGTCCATCCTTGACTTCAGCGCGAAAAGCATCCGCGATAGAGTCAACTTTGAGGAGGATGCCTTTACCAGAAACGTCGGGGGCCATTCTGATGCTGTTGAGGGTAGACGCAGTCGACGCCGTGTTGTTCAAAATTTACCTACTTCACGATCATCTAGATCTGTCGATCATTTGATAACCACGTGGCTACAATGACTATTTAGGCAAGTCTCCACTTAACATAGCCCAGACCTACTTGCTATCAGGGTCCTACAGCCAAATGGACTCAAAGGCTGATAATATTCTGGTAAAAATACAATATATACCGGTGAGAGAATTCAAAGTTCGTGAGCATGTCCACATCTACTCCGTCCAGAAACCACGCAGAGCATATGCATATGTTATCCCATCAATCACCATGAACGCCGTTGACTGCGACATTCTCAGTACCATCCGCAAGTGCCGGGGCCCCCTCATTTGCTTCTTCATCCTCATCGTCCACCATCTTCGCTGCACGCTATGTAGTATCTGTTGAGTATATTCCAAATACTTGAGAACAGCCAATCACCTTCATCGCCTCTGCTTCATTGGAATAGTGCCGTCCTCTGGCTCGTACGAAAGCCGCATGCTTGGCAGCAGCTATCCAAGCAAATAAGCCCATCTCACATAGGAAATAATAAAAACAACACACCTTCTTCATCCATCTCTTCATCTACCTCGACTTCTTCGCCCGGCTCGCCATACACAGATCTTATCTCTGCTTTAGCCTCACTCGGGAGATTGAAGCTCGTGCTCCTGCTCCTGCTAGAAGCAGTACTAGCTGATCTCCCAGATGAAGCGCGCCCTGCGCTACTAAGCGACGTTCTGCGAGAAGACGGCCCAGACGTATCTGCGCCTGTTGGTGATACCGATCGTGGAGAGGACGACAAGTACTCCATTGGTGAGGGCATGCGCCCGCCTAGGTCAAGCGATGGGATATCTATCATATACAGCGTTAGATCACATATAATGAATGATTGATAAAAGGGACCATACCGCCCTCGATTTGGTCTGTTTCAGCGTTATACCGTACGTAGGGCGTTTTGGGTTCCGTAATCTTCATGAGACTGTCTTTCTGGATCTCAGTCAACGCAAGATTCTCTTCGTCCCATTGCAAGTTACTATACGCTCGAGGAGGTTAACAAGGGAACTGATTAGTATCTGCGCGGAGGCTTACTGCGATTGTGACCCTGGTTGTTGTGGCGCTGCATTCTTGAGGATCCCCTTTGGTTTGGGATTAGAGGCTGATCGTGGCAAACGGGCTGGTTGAGCTGGGTCCCTGATAATCTCAACGGAAGACATGATAGTAACTTGTCGTCGCAGTCAGTACTTAGTTAAGATGAGGCTGCAGGTGATCGTGGATATGCCGTAGCCAGGTGGAAGTTATGTTGAACTTGAGGAGCATACCATATCAGGCATGTTATACCTTTCCTGGCCAAGCGTTTAAAAGTGTTGCACCATGGTGTCCAAATTGTATGTACTCTACAAATGATATCGATCCAACAGGTATGCGACCCGAAACCTATGAATTCAGGTTGATAATCGCGCTCACAAATCTCTCTCCAGCCCTCTCAGGTTCCTGCCTCGCCATCTCAACGATGCTCAAAAGCTTCTTGATGCCAACTTGCAAATGCAAGGTCGCATCCTCCTCTGCGTTGAGGTCAACAGCGAACCCTGCATCTGCAAGCATGTGCATTGTTTGTCGGAGCTCGTTTTCTGAAGGGAAGAGCTGCATTTCGCGTAGGACTAGTTCGAGTGACGAAAGGTTGGAAATTGGAGGCACGCGCAACTCAGAATCGAACACATCGGACAGGCCAAGCTCTGTCAAAAGGGGGCGTAGTGAGGTCGTTGCTATCACGAGTAGACGTTTGTCCTGAGGACATAAGATCAGGCAGACTTCACATATATCTGACAGAGATGCGAACCTTGGGTGGTTTGCGAGCAATGAGGACAAGAAGGGTCTGCAAAACAGGATTCGAGAACCTGCTGCCGAGCGACGTCCAGTCTGCGGGTGAAGGTCAGCATAATGAATACAGGCTTATAGGCGATCCCACCTAACAGTCGTTCAAGGTTGTCAACGACGATGACACTCAGTGGACTCTTGTAACTATCGGTAAATGTTCTGGTAATGAACTGTATCTTCTGGGCTTCCGAGAATCCAACCATACGATCAGGTGAAATGAGCTTGATGAATGGGAATTGGGAAGCCCAAGCAATGGATGCAGCCAGGACAGTCTTTCCTGACGCAGGGGGTCCGTGGAGCAGTATACTGACACGCGGTGTCCGTGTCGACCTGGCAACCTGGTTGACAAATAGTTTGCCTTTATCAAGGATTTCCTGGAAAAACATCAGCATAACAGATACCGAAGACGCGGGAAGCATACTTCAATAATCGGGTCATGATGGATGATCCCATTCGCAATAACATCCGTCAGCTCCTCTTCCGACACACCATATGCTGGCTTGATTTCCTCAAGTGCCTTGAGGAAATCACCACGATTGACTCTAAGCTTGTCGACGTCCTCCGAAATGCCTGCCATGGTGCCAACCTTGACATGGCGATTGAAGGCAAAACTAGTTGCACTCTTCACAAAGCCCTCAATCTCTGCACCCGAATAGTTCTTCATCATGGCAGCGAGTTCAGCCAGGTCAACGTCCGCATCCATCACGTTGTTCGTCCGCATTTTAGCAGTGTGAATGCGCAGGATCTGGAACCGTCCATGCTCATCCGGTAGGGAAATTTCCATATGTACTTCAAGACGTCCAGGGCGCAGCAAGGCCTCGTCAATCATGTCGATACGGTTTGTCATGCCAATGACGAGTATGTTATTCAGTTGATCGATACCATCCATCTGGAGAAGTGAGCAATTGAGGTTGCAAGGGAATACTGTACATTACCTTTGACAAAAGCTGGTTGACCACGCTGTCACCAACACCTGTTCCACTATTCGTGGAACCACGTTGCTTGAAGATAGCATCTAGTTCATCAAAGATGATAATATGGAGGCCACTCTCGTCTCCCTTTTCCTTGTACTGCTCATTGTTTCAGCACAATTGCGCAAGTAAAAACAGAAGCCACGACTAACCTCTTTCTCAGCATCTGCGAAAAGTTTCCGGACATTCTCCTCTGATGCACCAACGTACTTGTTGAGAATCTCAGGGCCATTGACAATTTTTGGCTCCCGAGCATTCAGCATTTTGCCAATTTGGCGAGCTATGAGGGTTTTACCGGTTCCAGGTGGACCATGAAGAAGGATACCTTTCATGAATGACATTAGACGTTTGTCAATTATTTTTTTGATAAAAACTTGCCCTTCACATGCTGAATTCCAAGCTTCTCAACGAGTGCTGGAGGGAATACGCGTGATGCAAACGCGCGACGGAAGATAGCGCCGAATTCCTCGTCAAGACCACCGATACCCATTTCCTCAAACTTGAAATTGGGTGCGATGATAGCGTTCGAGGCAGCCCTGAACGTGAACAATAAGTGGAGCCTAACCCTGAGACTACAAAACTCACTTCTTCGCACTTGATTTAATCTTGATCATACTATCACTTGCCTTCATGATGGTGACGTCGGTCCTATCCATCACAACACCCATCTCCATACGTGGCTGTTGTCCGAATCGCGAGTTGTTCTGCTGATCCGGGAGGTCCACCACGTTCATAGATGCAACAGTCATTTTGAGCTTCTCTCCTTTGAAGTCGAAAATGAGTATCTCGCCCGGGGCGAAGACGACGCCATTGAAGATCTTGATGAAGTTACGGGAGATCTCATCTGCGGAGTAAGGCTCTTGGTTTTCATTGCGATTTCGTATAAAGCCGACTTGAATATCGATGGATTGGAGAAAGGGGGGTATTTGAGGAATCATGTCGATTGTGACGTCGTCGCCTGACAGAGATGCACCTATCCATTGGCGCTGTGTGAGCCCGATGGCGACTGTGCCCGGTCTGATTGTTCCAGAAGTGTCATGGCTAGATGACGCTTAAGATGACTTGAATCAGGTAGAGGACGCTGTACTAACCATGTTGTAAAGGGGTATTCCCTTCGTACAGAGTCACGATCTACCTTGCGTACCAAAACATGCACACCATTGGAAAAGTCCGAAGGGCAAACAACCAAGCAGTTTCTGAGAGCAAGACCCTCGTTTGGCGTAGTAACTACTGCGTAGCTATAAGCGTAGTCGGTATGAGTAAGGGTGTAAGGTGAGGTAGACATACCTCATGCCTGGACCAGAGCGTGATGGAGGGGGCTTGCGATCATATGATCTTTTCTCGAAGAGAGACTGAGAAGGGTCGTTGTATTGAGTCTGTGGAGGAAGGTTACGTGCCATGGGTCTTGGAACGGATTCCCGAGGAACACTGGAGTATGACGGGCCCGAAGGTGAGGGTTGGGAAGATCTAGAGAAAAAGGACATTATATTTAATATTTAATTATGGTGATCAGCATGTCGTTGTCGTGGCCCCGCAGCGGTAGTCAATAAAGCTCTTGCCAAATAATAATCAACAACTCATCTACCCCACAGCATCGATTTGAAATTATAAATATTCAAAACAAACTCACTTTGATCAAACATTGGGCCAAAGCATTTAAAGTCAAACTTGGTACATGAAGATACTTACATCGTATGCATAGACCTAGTAGTATATCATGCTCGAGCGGATCATACATTGTTCTCACCAACACCGAGTGAAATTACCAAAATAGGGTATGCTGAGAAGGAGAGGAGACGACCATCTTGTCGAACGTAGTCACTGGCACGTTCAAGAAGTTCGCACACTTGCTTGGGCGAGCAGCCCCGCAGTATTTCTTCTCAACCAGCCATGTTCTCTGTTGCACGTCTTACTGATGATTTTCCGCTGGATCGACGTTCATGTCAATTACTTGGTCCGACTGCCTTGGTACGTCAAAAATTCTTCCATGGAACACTGCATAGGAAAGGCTCATAATGTTACATCACCATCAGGTTGTCCAGGCGCTCATGGGCGTGCTCGTAATACTTTCGCTCGTGTATAAGAGGCACCGTGAACCACAGAAACGACCTTGGAGAATATGGTTCGTCCTCGTGGCTTACAGCGATGTAGGAGACCACTGAACCTCCCCACAATCATGCAGGCTCTTCGATGTATCCAAGCAAATTGTTGGACAGATGTTTGTACACGGTGTCAATGTTCTGATATCCGACCTTGGTTCACATCATAATGCCGGCAATGCTTGCACTTACTACTTTCTTAATGTCCTCGTCGATACTACTCTCGGTAAATATCAATGCATCTCACTCTTACCTTCAATCCTCATCCTTGTCATAGGTGTTGCTATAATATACGTCGTGCACCATGGTCTCACGTACCTCTTGGCAAAGAGACTCTACCTCAAAGGCTACGAGTCGGGGCAGTATGGTTCCCCACCGTCAATAGCGTATTGGGCGCGTCAAGCCGCAGTCTACGTTTTTGCGTTGATGTCAATGAAAATGCTGGTTGTAGGGTTGTTTACGGTGTGGCCAGGAATATCGAAAGTGGGAGACTGGTTGCTCAGCTGGACTGCTATCGGTAACGGCGATGCCTTTCAAATCATATTGTGTGTTGTCTTTTTTCATGGTTAAAATGGTCTTATCCTGCCTTTGTAGCGTCATGGGTCTCTTCCCTATCATCATGAACATCCTTCAATTTTGGCTCATTGATTCCATTGTTAAAGCTTCGTCGAAGCTCCGTCGAACTCCCCACAAATTCACCCCGTGTGTCTGATGCGCAAGATCGAGAACCGCTCTTTCGTGCACCAGAAGACGATGAGGACGATGTTCGTTGCGACATGGAGAATCCTCAACTCACTTACATAAGGATGCCAACTGGAGATGATGCAGAAACGATAGTTGCATCCGAAGAGTCCAAGGGTAAATACAGCGAATCCACCTCCCCATTATCGATAACTCAGTCTACTACTCCATCTTCTCTTGTACCCCACGATTATCCTCCAAGTATCGGAAGTTTGTTATCTCACAGCTCCCGCTCTCGACACAAGTACAAACGTTCTCCACCACCTCCACTTGAGTTCCAAGCGCCTTATATACCGGCAATCAACTCCCCTGATCCACCTCGATCGCATCTGGCTGATGTGGATCGCAGCGCATCGGAAAGAGAGGATTGTGCTGAGCGAGTAGAGGATGAGGAGCGGGCTGACACACGGACTGAACAGCCCAAGGGTATTGTCAATAAGATTTGGCGCCATACATTTGGGAGCTTGTGAAGCATCGGTTTCTCTGTCATCATCCCACATTCATTCATTCATCATGTATGATTTCCATTTCGCACCGCCGCCCATTTGTATCATACGTTCGCGGATTAATATTAATACGTATTAGAGCGTTCGCTCATAGATACTTTTGATTTTGGACTTGGCGCTGGGTATTCATGTACATGTTTACGCGCTCACCTTACGTCAGGCGCATAGCTAAATTCCCTCCGTACACGCGTTCCTTACTCTCATTATTTCTTACACAGCTACAGGTCTTAGGCAGATAAATGTCATATCCATAGAAATAATGGCCGTAAACACATCCCCAGCCTCTATAGAATCCACCTCACAGCCAAATGAATCCCCGAGTGGCAAATTTACCCTAGAAAACATCCTCGGAACGAACCACGAAGCAGTCGAACACCCACGACTCAAGGAAAAAGATTCAGGCGACGCCACCGGGCCCGGTGAGGGATGGGATGAAGAATCAGCCGTTAGGCCTGCTGAGGACGGGTTCTGCGTCGAATGCGAAGGTGTGTGGCTGATAAGAAGTGATTATGCGGATCGGGTCGAGCTTACCGTGTATATAGATCAGCCTGCTCAAGTTGTGTGCGATACGTGCGCAGATAATTACTGTGAAGTGTGCTTTGCAGCACAGCACCGGAAGGGGTCGAGGAAGAAGCATATCGCAAAGCCAATCCCGAGTGGCGCCAAGTCCAAGTCGGTGCAAAATGGTGTGGCGGAGGATGTAAAGAAAAATGGGGAGGAGGTACGGACTTTTTTCGCTTGGCTGTGGTGGAGCTGATACTTACTTCTGTGTTCAGCAAGAAGACGATGTTGATATGGATGATTCTGATGAAGAACTTGACCGTATATCAGCGAAAGCATCCATGACGCCCGTCTCTACCCAAATAATAGGCGCCCAACCCACAATTGGATCAAAAGTTGGCGAGTGGTTTGTCGACCGTTCGAAATACATCCCTCTTCGACTCACGTACGGCGAGCGCAAGTACCTACGTCTCCTCGAAGCCGCACTTCAGGTATCCGAGTACACAGACAAGATCGACACGCTGGGTTTTGGACTTTCGAAGCCAAAACGTATCGTGCATCAGATTCGCGAGCTGTGTGCGATTCTATCTGGCCTCGTCCTTGCCGCAGACTACAAGCAGGGCCAAGAATTGTTCAGAGATCGCGATTTTCAGTCCAACTCGGACTTCTACCAGACTATCTTTGAACTCGGTCGGAGACATAAAATCATGAACCCAGATAAAATGCGCACGACATATGGAAAGTTGATCTATTTGTTACAGGTAAGTTCTGTACTTCACAGTCTTCGACTATGCAAACACTGCTCTCCATAGGACAGTCAGTCCCCGGACGTTCGAGACATACTCAGCTTTTCCTGCGTCAAGCCCATTGTATCTGTGTACACCATTCTTGAAGAAAGCGATGCTCTCAACATGTTACGAGATGATCTCATCATAGTTGCCACGCAAGAAATATATTCTGAAGGACGCTCAAGAAGAGAAGTCCAGCGGGATATCAAAAACAAGGAGCGCGCGATCGAGGCGCTCGCTTCGAAATATCAGCGCTCGGGTTTAAACCAAGAACAAGTCCGTCAATGCATATACAGCATCGGCGATAATCACGCGTTCTTGCGGACGAACCGAGATCCCTGCGAAAAGATGATCGCGTACTTGAAGCAATACTTCCATCCAACGCATCCAAAAGACAACAAGTCCAGCTTGGCGATACGAAGTGGCAAGCAGGGCGCGAGACTTAGCCACGATCATGCAAAACAATACGCATATGTCTTACAGAGTCTTACCTTATGGCGGGAGATCCTGCATGGTTAGTCTTTGAAGGTGTTGTGTATTTGTCATGCTGATTCTTTCGACAGACATGTTCCGGTTATGGTCGCTCGCTGAACAGGACTTACTGGCGGAGAATGTACCTTACCGACTGAGGGATACTGGTCAAGGGCTAAATCGTGTGCAAGCAGCTCCCAAAACCTTCCGCATGATGCACACGATCCTACACCGTGCGCAACAAAGCGTGGGAACCTGGGTTGGCTCGTCCGCCATCCACATGGGCGACCATAATGTGCCCAACGCGCTCATGTTCATCGGTATGTTTTACTATCATAACGTCGTCCACGTTTTAACTTAGACATATTTCGCACAGATAAATATTCCCAGATCTACCGGATCCTACTGCCTATCTGTAATACCCTCTCACATATACCCAGCCTTGCGGAAAAACCCGCGTTACGCTCCTACATTGAGGATGACTTCGGTTCGACAGATAATTGCGTGCGCGAGATCTTGTGCGATTTCTTCCAGCATGGCTTCGATGGTTCTGGCGCCGATAACTTCTTTGACGCGGGAAGTTGTATCGACGGCCGTCTGACCAGCGCATGGAACTGGTGTGCACAACTGGAAAAGAAGAGGTATTTCCCTGTGTTTTTGCTCACAGGTATGTTCGTTATCAAATTTGATGACCGATGTAACTGACTAGTACTACCTGCACAGGATTTGTCGGATTCGATGGTGATTGGTGATGGTGGGATATATGCTGTTCTATCGTCACAACGCTTGATTGTTATTCGTTCTCGGTTAAGTGCCGGGGATCTTTGACACCTTACATGGTTGCGCACTGTGTGCGTCCCTCTTAGGCTTGTCGATGCCTCACGAGTGCCCAAAAGTATATTGCTTCCCTCACTATGCCTGACCTATGAGTATTATTGCAGTGCAAATCTAGATAGTTCATAAGTACCCAAATGCAAATACATGTGATCAAAACGCTTCTATGGTCTAGCCATTTCACTATTGAAAGAAACCCAGCTTCCAAGCCTCCCGTGAATCATCATGTGGCCATAAACTCAACCCGTCTCAGAGCTGGCCAACCAGACGCTTCAACAGCAGGATAGTCATCAACCTGAGTTGCACTAGGCAACGACAAATGAAGTTCCTCCAAGTGCTCGAAATTCGGCATCAAAGGGAACAGTGCATCCATAATATCATGCGCCATGCCATCATGGTTATGAAGAACTGGCGAGCGACTGATTGTGAGAGATAGCGACTGCAGTGATGAGCCGCACTTGTTCACGATGGTAGAGAATAACAAACTGCAGTCTGCCAATCGTGCGGGCCCACGACTGTGCCTAACAGTCAGCGAGCGAACACACGAACTAGAAATATTCGTGATGAAAGCCTCCGCGAGCGCAGGGGTGCCGTGTATCTCCACCCTCTCCAGATATGGGAAGAGGGATTGTGGGGTATCCCATATACAGCTAGTAGGAGGAAGCTCTATCTTGAGCTCGATCACGGGTGAGTGCGAAAGTACACAGCATAATGATCTAAGGACGTTAGAGCTGATGAATGCGGATATCTCGACGCTTTGCAGGTGTTTGAAATGTAGGGGTGGTGTGTCCAAGCGGTCACTGTTGTAGCTGTAGTCCTCGACATGTAAATGTTTCAGGGAGGGTGCATCGCGCGCAGCGTGTGCAAGAGCAGTTTGAATACAGGAATCCTTACAGTTGATGTAAGCGGGGCCCGAAATTTCCAATGTTTGCAGCGTTTCGGGAAACAACCGGATCTCGGGCTGTATAGGTTCCTGAAGCTGCATCGACATGGATCGAAGGAAGGGGAAGACGTTGAAGTCTGCTCGGATAGTAGCCACACCTGCGAGGAAGTGCGAGGCGCCACTGTACAAAATCCGCACGCGCCTAGCATAGGCGTCAAATGCTTTCCACTCGTGCATAGGGGGACATTGAAAGCCCCTGATACACTCTGCGCTGAATTGGTATTCCACCTATAGAATACGTCAAAACTATACGAGTACAAACCTGCCCAAGAATAATGCGCACCCAAAGTGTCAACACCTCTGGGGGCAAAAGGGGAATAAAGGGAGAGAAAAGGCTCATCCGCCTCCACAGAACATCCAGAGCTGGGTCTGAGAATGCCTTGCAACAACGTGCAAGACGTGAAAGAGACTTCCTATCATCCTCTAGCTGGTATGAGATTTCTAAAAGAATCTCGGAAATGTAGAGAGCGCGATGGCTTAAGACCATAGCTAATCGATCAAACTCTTATCGTGTACTGGCCAGGAGGATGAGTTGGGGTAGACGAGAAGTGAGGAGATTGAGGACGTGAGCCAACATAAGACTGGATGTTTTTGATACTAGTACTTTCTCATGGGTGCGAGTGTCTATCTTGCTCAAGAGTAACCTTCGCCCATTAGTACTAGTCCATTGATTCCTGTGAATACAATGAATGCAAGTGAAAAACATGTTTCGCGGGAAGACGAGAGTTTGTCACCTAGATGCCTTTTTCTCGCGGGATCGTATAGTTAGCAGCACACACATGGTCAGCAGTATCGCCTCAGAATAGCATGCCTTGCACTTCTCCCTGATGCAGGTACCGTTCTCAGTGCTCATCGACACTCCCACACTGCTGCACAGTCTTCTCGTATTCCACATTCGCATTGACAGCAACTTGACACCTGATCAACACGGCATATATACTTCCTAAAATATACAGCACTATGCGCCTCTTCAGTTCTTCCGTACAAAACACTATGTTGCTTCGAGGTCAAGAGCTTGAGAGATGGCCATGTAGGAGACTCAGATGTGAGCTCAGGCGCTAGGTGAACGTAGCGATTGTGCGGCAACGAGAGGTGGAAAGTCTGTAGTCGATTGAAACGTGATGCGAGTGGATAAAAAGCATCAAGAAGTGCTTGGGAAAGATCGTATGGGTGGTTCGGGGTGGGTGACTGACTGAATGACAGCGAGATTTGCTGAAGAGTTGACAGCGAGAGTTGTTGAAGAGTGTCGCCATATTTATCCGCAACACACAAAAGAAGCTGGTGATAATCCGCAACACTCGCGGTTCCTCTTGTGTGGTAGACACTAAGCTCTTGAAGATCCTTGCTGGCAAGATGGAATACGAATTGTTCGGCAGAAGCCGGATTGCCACAAATTTGCAACGATTTCAGAGCAGGAAAGACAGGAATCGAGATATTCCAATCCTTATTTTGGAACGGTGGAAGTTCGAGTTTGAGTTGTGTCACAGGTGCTTGGGAAAGGATGTGACAGAGAGATTGTAGGAGGGTGTAACCGAAAGACGCAGATATTTCGACAGCTCGAAGATGAGCAAAATGGAGAGGTGGCAGTGACGACTGGACAACAGAATAGGTATAATCTTCGATGTGAAGATGTTCCACCAATGGCGCATCGCGAGCTACGTGCGCGATGGCCATTTGGACACGGTCATCTTTGCAGTGTACATACGCAGGTCCAGATATCTTCAAAGAGCGCAGCGAGTTCGAGAAGAGGTGCCCTTGCATATGAAGGGGTTCAACAAGTTGAAGAGACAGGAATCGTAGCAAAGGGAATAAAGTAGTTCCGGAGCGTATGCGGGTCACTATTTGGTGACAACGAGATCCAGAGTATAGCCTCCGCACTCTGCGGGCGTAACTGTCAAATACTCTCCATTCTTCTTCAAGCGGGCACCGGAAATCGGCAAGGGCCACTTCGTCAAACTGACTGTGTTCCTACACATTCTTGAGTGTGACGTAGTTGCTGCAAGAATTTGATGCTCACCCATAAGAACTTCACAGTCGGCGGCAGGAGGGGAATAAATGGCGAAAAAGACCGCACGGACGACCATAGGATACTGAGAGCAGGTTCTGAGAATGCGTGACAGCAACGGGCAAGACGCGCTAGTGCTTTCTTGTCCTCCTCAAGGTAGTATGAGATGGCAAAGAATATTTCTGATATGTAGAGTGCATGAGGAGATGCTAGTTGAGCCATGAATAACCATTAATTGCACTTGCGCTCGATACAGCTGAGGCATCTTATAAGAGCGAGATCTAGAACGGCCGGGATCCCGCTCTCCTGCGTCAAGAATGCAACTGTTGGTAATTATCGTCATCCATTATTCTGGTGCCACTGTGGTGGTCGACCGTCCGCCGTCACGGAGCATATGGGAGTGAGAGGTGGTAAATTTAAACATTAGGGAATTTTTACTAAGTGACTTTTGGATTTTTCACGATGTGATCCGACACATAGTCACGGTTCCACGCAGTAAGTATCACTGCGTAACACATAAGTACTAGTATTAAACGCATAATCTCTAGTACTTGGTCGCTCGAAGGTTCGACAAGTTCCAAGTCACTTTTCCTTGTTCTAGTCAAGTGTAAAATCGATGGCTCGTTAGTTAATAAAATTCTTGATAAATCTCTTAGCAAAAACCTTGGTAAAGTGGTCGAATTCGAGCATGAATTCGAAGCTGAAGCTGACGACTTAAGTTCAGTTGTTACTATTAATACACTTGTGCATCGGGGCCCCGCCGGTCCCGGAGCTTGAGCAATTCGCACTTGGCAGCCCTACTAATCCGATAACAACTTGGGGCCAGGATCGATGTGGCACACCCCGTGGCACCACGTCCTGGTCACCAGTGACTTATTCTCAGTTCTACGTAGCACTCTATTATACGTCCGTGCAATCCCGGTCAGATCATACCCTACCAAAGTACTAAAGGCCAGTAACTTATTGCCACCAAGTTCATCCAACTGAACATGTCGCTCCTCAAAATACCTCTAGTTCTCTCATCAGCCATCGCAGTCCAGGTAGCAGTCACACCTCCTCATTCTGCATCCACCGAGGAGTTATGTCCTCCGACTCGGACTCTTCTCTCATCTTATATTCGTAAAATAAAATATCCCTCGCAAACGATATCCGTTCGTCCGAATTCTGCGTATTTTTAGGAGATGTTCATTCAACAGGGTTCGGTCAACTATCTAGGGGCTGTACTGGGTGGGGACAGTGGCAGAAATAGCTGCTATTATAGCTCGTCGCGTTGATTCTTCAAAATTACCACCAGTTTTACGGGCGGCATCCAAAGTTTTGAGCACTCTCACAGACGTCCCTATCACTCCTTCTTTTCTTGTGGGTTGTGGTCTCGTGACTAGCGGTGGATTCGTCCGCTGGCTATGTTACCGAACCCTCGGTCGCTATTTTACGTTTCTGCTCAGCGTACGCCAGGATCATCGCCTTATCACCACCGGGCCTTACGCGGTCGTCCGCCATCCTTCTTACACAGGAATAATGATGATGTGCTTCGGAATCATCATTCTGCATGGCTCTCCCAACTCATGGTTAAGGGCCTCCGGTGTATCAGCGAGAATCCCTGGGGTGTTACCGGTTATCATTGCTGGAACTTCCCTGTGCACAGCGGTGAATTTTGCATTGTTCTTAAGAATGAAGAGAGAAGATAGGATGATGCATTCCGCATTCGGAGAAGAATGGGAGGCGTGGGCGAGAAAGGTGAAGTATTGTATCATACCTGGTGTGTACTGAAGCCGTGCGGGAAATGTGGCTTTATTACTCTTTGGTTTAAATTCCAACAGGGCCGAAAGTCTTGCATCCTAATCGTGTATGATGTATTTGCAATTGGTTTGTGTCGCGTACCAAGTAGCTTGGAATCAAAACACAAATGGTTTTGGGCCTATGTCAGTCATGCATGCCTATCGGAGCTGTGCCTTCAAGCAATATCGCCTATGTCACCTGATTTTTCAACAAAGAAATGAGACAGCGTGGCTATCCAGATGCGACCAACGACTCACTGTAGTACGGTAACTGTCAGCTATTGGGTCGGTCATACGTGAGTATTGAGAATGAAGCGGGCCAACGAACAACAATTCTCTTGAAAGCATCCAAGAGTATGCAATCGTTGACCGAGTGATCTCATTGGGTAATCAAAAAAACCAGTAAGCGAGGGACGTGTCGCTGAGTAATTTTTTTGTCATGGAATTGCAACAAAGTCGTAAACAGCATTCACTGACCTTTTGATCCGCCTGTTGACATCAACGCAGCCGACTTCTCGCTACAGATCTAGTGACCCCTGATAATTATAATTAATAGCATAATAAGCAACGACACGAACCTTCAGTTGATCCAGGTACTCCTTCAGCTTATTCCAATAAGCCTCGAATTCCTTCGCGAGTGATTTAAATTTCTTTGTTTCCTCTGTGCACCACTCGACAGCACATAGGTTCCTGAGGGAGCAATACGCTCAATTACTCGGCAAAACAAATAGTCACCCTGGTTTTTCTGGCTTTGTTCGGACGCACGACTACTCGCGGATTCGGCAGTGCCAAGAGCCTCTTCGAACATATGCACAATCATAGTATCTGTAGAACAACTGTATCAAACCCATAATCCAACAATTGGGCCGACGCCTCATCTCCGAGACAGAGCAACGAAAGCTTGCCAACCAAAGGAACGACAAAACTGGTTACACTGATGCCCAGACTGATAATTTTTAAACGTTGTTGTGATATTTCCGAAATTGTTCACGGAAAAGACTCACCCTGGAAATCAGAGAGATACGCTATCTGATTGGAGAGATGATATCAGATATGTTACGACGCCATATTTCGTAAGATACTGGCACATGCTCTGATGGTGTATTCGAGTTGCACGAAAGACACACCACCGATGTCATTATTTGACATACTAGTATAGTCCAGAGGCAGATTAGACATAGCTATTGCTCCTTACCATCACTCTTTGATCAGGCTAGGGTCCACCCATGCTACTCCAGTCTCGGACATGTGTAGCGGTCTGCAAGCAAGGGAATTTGTTGAGTGCGACAAAGATTTACAAGCATAATTGCTCAGAAATTCGAAACACCAACAGAATAAACATCGATCGGACTTGGATCTGACTTCCAAATAAGTCGCAGCAAATCGAACTTGTGCGTGTAACCTATCGTCCACGTATGAGAATCGGTGAATATCAAAATGCGCGGCTGTGACTTGGAAGCCATCGAGCTTTGGTGCGTTCCCACCTATCAAATCCATGAAGCTCGACAATTTCGAGGTTCTTAGCAATGGGACATTTCAAGCCGTAAGGGCTCTGCTCATAGGTGCAACTCAAAGTTAAATCCATGCTCTTATTTGTGTTGTAGGGATACTTGCAGATGTGATCTTTCTGTCTTTCACTGCCACCGTACGACATCTCGTGCATCCGAGTTTGACGTTCGATTCTGGAGTTTCGGAAAGGTTACACGTCCCCACGAACTTTTCGCGTGTTATGAGTAACGGGTCGATCAAGACTTTGTTTTATTGCTTTTACATGCATACCCATGCTCGTACCCCTCATCGGATGATTGGTATACAGGAATCAAGTGACTCCTCGTCGGCAAGAGTCCAAAGTCAACAACATTTGTCCAATTCCTTTGAGGGCTGCCCGCATCAATGCAGCCTTTTAGCGAATGCCTCCCAAACCTTCGGAGGGAGGTAGATCAGGAGATCAGAGATCTCGACACCCGTTATCTGCGCTCGGAATAACGACAATGGCTTGCAATGCATTTTGACCAGCACATCCAGGTTGTGTAACTACCTCTTCATCCAGGGAACCGACTTCTCTCTGAGGCATAAAGTTGTCAGACATTGTCGCCTGGCTGGAGCTGTGCGAGATTTTCCATCTGATTTTCTTCCGCGCATAATCCACCGTTGTCCTCGATGTGGAACACTAGCTCGGTGTCTTCAACTGTGATCACGTATTCCTCTCTTCTACCTGTCATGTTAATTGATTCCTCAGGAAGGACGTCGGCTAAGGTATGAGTTTAGACGTCTGAGCCATATACATCTCAGGGGGATCAGATGCCGACAGCTACATTTGTCGGTCATATGCGGTCGACAAGTATACATACGTTACCACCGGATCCGTGTTCCCAGGAGAAATTTGGCCTTCATACTGAAGATCGAGCCACTCTTCGCGTCCAAGCCTTGACAATACGTCAAGAATCCCGGACCGAGCCCTATAGAATGACCACATCTCTGCTTTGGCATGCCGAGAGCCCCCGAAGTGCATGTCAGACTCGTACGGTCCGCGCGAGAACACTCAAACATATTGACCAATCAGACTTGCGTGGAAGAATCAAAGTTGTCACCTGGTGGGATATAGTACATCCGCCCCAATCAGATAGGGTAGGAACCTCCGTGCTACCTAGATCCAATCAGGCTGACCAGTGACAGCACATACAAGTAACTGTTTGAATATTATGTGACTCACCCGCCCTGCCGTACTCGGAGATGGATTCTATAAAGGTAACCGAGAAGGCCAAGCGTTCTTTATGAAAATGTCCCTCCTCAAGATCCCACTCATCCTCTCGTCTGCTGTCGCTGTGCACGTAGCCCTCAGTCCTCCGCATGCCCCACCGAAGAGCGAGGTTGTTCATGATAACTTTAATGAGTGGGTCATCATCCAGCACATTAAATACGGGCTCCCGATCGCAAAGGTACCTGTTCACGGATTGTCCAAGATCCTCTGATGGAACTACACCCAGATAGTTTACTGGAGTGTTTCCTTGGCAGAAACAGCTCTCATCGTCACTCGTATCACGGACCCCAACACACTTCCCAGCGTGGTACAAAATACAATCAGTCCATTTCTTCCAAGAATCCAGGACGTGCCAATCACTCGTCCATTCGTTCTCGGTACCGCACTTGTTACCGCGGCAGGATACCTCCGCTGGTCATGTTTCCAGACCCTTGGCCGTTTCTTCACATTCGAGCTCACCACCCGCAAGGGTCATCAGCTTGTTACGAATGGACCATACTCCATCGTACGTCATCCCTCCTACTCGGCAGCTATTCTGCAGTATATCGGCGTAGTGGTCTTGCACGGATCTGCGACCTCGTGGCTTAGACGATCAGGGAGTCTTAGATCTCCCTGGAGTGAAACTGGTTCTGCTGGCGTGGTTGTTGGAGAGAACGATTACTGTGACGAGCCTCGTGCGCAGGATCAATCAGGAAGATGAGGTTGTGAAGTCAATGTTCGGAGACGAATGGCAGAGGTGGGCAAAGGTCGTCAGGTACCGGCTCATACCCGGCATCTACTAAACCCAGTCCCCGTGTCATGAAGGCCTAGATAGGATTACTTTAACTTATTGACGTGTACACTGTGAAGCAATCCTCAGTCACTCTGCTTATAAGCTGCAGTCTATTGCGGGGGAGAACACTGCGTGCTCTTTCCTGTAATTGTCTTTAGTCATTATTGACTTCAGCGTCTCATCTATGCCGAGGGCCTCTCGTAATAGTACCGTTACAACCGTATATGCTTGATGTCCATTCATGATGTACACACCAGATTGTCCACTTCTCTACCATATCTAGTCCATGCTCAAGACCAGTGCCTCCAACTTTTCGAAATTGGGTGTCCCAAGGCCTGAAACTGCAGGTATTGTCAATACCGAAATAGGAAACTACTCGCCAAATGCATGCACTCACTAGGATCCCATCCAGTCGTGGCCTGCGCATGGAAATCAGATCAGTGACACGACTTGAGGGTATGTAGATATGACATACGTTGAAGCCTGAGTTCCACATCCTGGGTTGTTGCCCACGGTGATATCATTCAGCCCAGCGTACCCAGTGGAGTACAAGAAAGGGTTGAGGAAGCCGAGAGGGGTTTTGCCGACATTAATGCGTGCGTCATTCAGCATGGAAACGAATGAGGCGAATGTGGGTGAAGAACAGGATGTGCCGCCAACGAGTGCCGTCTCGCCCTGGTAGACAATAGAGAAGTTCATCCCCTGGGCTGACACATCGGGAAACCCCTGAATGAATGTTAGCAGTCAGATCCATAATACTGAAGAGGTCACTTACACGCCCGTAACTGCACATAAGCGACTCGATTAATGTATACCGATGCGGAGTAGTTCATTGCACTTACGAAGTGTAGAGACCCTCATAGGTACCAGGTGCGAGTTTTGCTAGGTACTCTGAGACGGCAACTTCTTGGTATGCTGGACGAACGAACTGGGAGCGTGTTAGCATTTCAGCAGGTGTCAACCATAACTGTCAAATTCCTCACATAGTCACTAAAACCACCGCCAGAGAAGTATATAGCAGTCTCTGGGATATTGACAGTGGCGCCCACAGCCGTCACGCTTTATCCGATCTTTAGTTGCTGTACACTCCTCGATTGCCGAGATCACTCACTATGGACAGGCAGCGGGAAAAGTAGGCAGGAATTTCGTGACATTGAGCCCGTCATTGGAGTAGCATTCCTGTGTGGCAGGGTCGGGATCACCATCACCAACACCATAATCACCAGAGGAGAACAAAACAGAAACACCACGAGCACCGAGAACTGCCATGCCAGCACAGACACGGGATGCATAGGTGAATGGGACAGTTTGCTCATCGTCACCATAACTGGTAGAGATCGTCTGAGGAAGCATAGGTTGCGAAAGAACATAATCGAGCCACTGGGGTCGTAGACATCAGCACGTTGAAAGTTGGATCACAGTGGCCCAAGCTTACGTATGAGTATGGCTCATTTGTATCGGTCGGCGAGAACATATCAGGGTCGAAAGGGGGCTCGCCAGCAGTCGAGTAGAACGTTCTAGGAGTGGGCCATGTGAGTCCAAAGCCAAACTGAGTGTCAAGATTAGCTTCAACGCCTGCTGCCGCATAGGTCTGATTATTTAATCCACCTGTGGAACAAATCAGCAACGTAACTACCAAGCTTTGAATGCAGCATACCGTTAACGGAAACGAAAGTGTAGTTTGAACCGTAAGCAGACGGGTTTTCAAGCTGGAAGAATTGTTGGAGGTCCATGTTATTGGCATACTGGCCCAGATAACCAGTGAGACCCAGCTCGTTGCCGTTCGTAGCAGACGTGTTGTAAGCTACCGCATTATACAACTGCTTCAAGCATGAAACCGTGATCGTGCTGTTGCAACTTGCATCAACCTGATTGCCTGCAGGCCCTGTGATCGTTCTACCAGACTCGCTCAGGACCGAAGGCTGCACCTGGTTACCCCAGAGCAGCGTGCTCCTGAACGCCTTGAAACGAGCGAACATGGTCGTAGGTTGTATAAGATCGATATGGTCATGCAAGATCTCCGGGAGACTGTAGCTTGTGGTCCGGACAATGCTCTCTCCCGTCTTAGAGTGCTTGTAAACATGATAAGTCTAGACATCCAGCAGTCAATGGACCGTACGTAATCTCCGGAGACAAGATTGGTTTGCTCACGGTATCTAGCATCTCTTCGGCAAGGCCGACTGGAACCCGAATGGTCACCCAATCGTTCGCAGATGAACGAATGAGACTTTCTTCCGCCAGGCCGTATGAAGCAAGCCATTCGTTGACAATGTCCAAAGTCTCGGAATGGGGGGCCGTGAGAGCATCAGTCTCTTCCTTTGACAAGTGCGCCCCATAGCGTGGGTGGCTGGGGTCGCTCACCTCCCAGAGGTGCTGCTCGAGCTCCGGGAACTTGGGCTGAGGCAAAGCGATCTTAAGCTCGAGCATATGATGCTTGGGCGCGGGAGTATGCCTGGACCATCCGCGGGGCGGACCATGAATGCTCTCTTTCACCTTGTGCTGGCAGTCCTTGAAGGGCACTGCTGCGCTAGCGAGAGCAGCCACGAAGGGGAGCCCGAATAGAGAGATGAGTCTCATCGTCAGTACGGGAAAGGCTTGGACACACAAGGAATTGACGCATTGTTATATACGTATACGATAACAATTTTGGCGCTCTCATGTGCACTGTGACGTTAGTCGATTCCCCGAATGATCACGCTCTCTGAGATCCTCAATCCGCATGCGCTACTGAGAAAATCGGCATCATCCACATGCGGTCTCTCCGTGTATACCGATTTGATTGGACAGCTCATCAGGCCGCCGACAATCATGAGACGGCTATGAAATAGCACCCGTTAGGCCCATGAGAGTTGGCGTGTGTTGTCGTCCTGTGACTCTAGGTCTAGAATGATGTGTAGTAACCGCGTACACTGGTTGGGAACGGCAGCTGGTACCTTACTTAATCATCCTCAGCTGTCAATCTCATTCTTCCCACTTAGTAGCCCCGCTCAATCCCACTCTGGAAGTGTCGCCTGCGTCGGCAGAAACCTTGCTAGACAACAACGAGGAAAGAAGCTGGAAAGAAGGGAGCACAACAACGAGCTCGATTCATGTGCTGACATTATAGTCCAAATTCGTCGGACCGGCAACCAATAATTTGAAGCCGTCATCATTGAGACTTGTAATAGATATTTTCCCCAAAGGTACAAGCTTGAGTTCAAAGCAAGGAGTTAATTCGCTGCAATCACCAGTTGACAAGGGGCTGATATGATCAAAAACGTGATGAAAAGATTCAGGTCTACAGCAAGATATCAGTGTGCATTAATAGCACTAAGGATTGACCGAGATTAGCATGGTATATGGATGAATAGCGTGTAGTATACTTGTTGTCAAATTGACAACAAAGTGTAAACTGACAGCCCTAAAATTTGAAGTCTGACCAAAAGGTTAAAATAAGAGATAGGCTTTGCGTCCAAGTTTTACATAAAACCCCAGGTATCAGGGAGGTGACTGTTGGTTTTTTCACAATGTTAAAAATTATCTCTTAACAAAAACTCCCTATTGTACATAGCGTAGCCTACGCTGTAGTATATATATATAGACTCTGATAAATTTGGTTGTGTTCTACTCGTCCGAAAATTTTCGGTTCCTGGAATTGCATCACTTCAAGGTACAAGCAATCAATTTATGTAATCACCGTTCAAACTGCAAATATTCAATAACCACCGTCACCTCATGACAACCGAATAATGCATCAATTGATCCACACAGGATGCTCGTACTAGTACAGCGCGGGATATATATGCATTCGCAGCACCCTCGCCACAAGTGATACCTTCCACATCGGTCACATATTTCGAAAAGCCCGTTCGATACCCTTACCGGCCAGGTCAGCCAGGAGCCGAGAACACCATCCTATACGGGAGATGTCTGGTGTGTAGCAAACTTTGCCCAAACAAAGACTCACCGAGTCGCAATATGCATGCGATAATTCGATTATGCGCTGCGATGCGTTTAACGTATGCAATTTCACGACGCGAAGTATGCGATCGATGTAACGCAGAAACGAAGTGATGAGAAATTACGAAGTAAAGGATGAAAGTGCTACTGCTTCGCAACCTTTCTGATATATTGCTATGAGCCAGATGAAGGAGCTAACCCCAGCTAACCCCATTGAAAAGGATCAGGAAAGAAGACGGAACACATGATTGACCTTAGTGCTGGATTAGACAAAAAGTTTAGGCGATGGATCAGAACAAGGTGCGTCCGGGGATCCCCACCATTCTCTGCAGTAAATTAGATCTGATTTCGACATGCAGAAATTAAGGGTTACTTCAACCTCACCTTCTGACACCATGGCCGACCAACTCACCAGAAATTAAACATCACGCCCCCTCAATCTTGGGTGTTCTCGCTTCATTACCTTCTGAGCATCCATCAGCGAGGTACCGTGTGTAAGTACTACGCTTCGAGCCCCTTTATGCAGACTGTGCTCATTCAGTTCTTAAATAGCATATCAAATTTGTTCAATATTACTCCTCGTAAATCAGCCCACCTATTTGCACCGCGTTACTACCGGACAGGTCGCCGCTGCAAATGGAGAGCTCGAGACCTTACGTGTATCCAGAAAAGATGTCGAGCAGTGCCTGCAAGAATGGGATATCTCTGGCGAAGAGCACAGTCAGTTCCTAGGCCTTATGTCCACTGCTGATGTATTAAAGTCTGGCCAGTCTTAACACATTCCATTTGACTGATGCAGGCTGTGGTTGAAACGTTGACATTTGATTCATACACTGGGGAAACTGTTCATCATTACACGCTTTCCCACGTTTCTTCATTACCAATTTACCATCCTTTTCGCCTCAGGTCAGTCCGCAGTTATCGATGCCATAGCCTTCAGCATTGCGCCTACCCTCCTTGTTTGACTTGGATCCGTTGTTCAAGTTGGATGCTGTTATCGCAATAAAAGATCATGAGCTTTTCTCGCTTCTGCAGGTGTTTTTGAATAGTGGTCTACCAGAATTCCATTCATGGTTCGAAAGCCATCCACTATTTCGAAAATATGGTGGGTCGGTTCATTATGATTCAATGATATTACACACTCGAGTCTTCTGTCGTTCGCGTCACTGGGTTTTGCGCACGTTTGAGCATGACCTGGCGTATTCAGAGGTCGCATCGACCCTGCAGATTGAATCGAGTGAAGTAGAGAAGTGGGCGATTGATGGTATGTCCTCTTGATATCCTGTCATTTATAATTGTCTCAAATAATCTTCGAATAGCTAGTTAATCGTAGCGGTCTTCTTTTTGGGAGAGGCACTGGAATGTGTGTTGTTGCATGGGCTCGGAAGGCGGGCCTAGCGAGTGTGCAGTGGAAGTTGTTACTAGTGCACAAAAGTGTGGTAACAGTTCAGTTGTGAGTGAGGTCGTGCAGCAAGTCACTTAGACGAATGGCATCATTCAGGTTGATGCCGCGTAGTCTACATTAGATCGTACTTCCAGTCACCTCAATTTTGATCACGTTGGCTCTCACCCTGGTGGATATTACGAGAGTAGTTCGAGGTCTAGACATTCCGTAAGCTATGTTTCTCGCGTATGTTTCATTCATGTCATATAAATTTAACTTGGTTCATTCAAACCAACAACTCTGGCAACAACACTTGGGGCAACGAGCCGCCTTTATTGCCCGGAGGACTTCATACTATACAGTCCTGGGAGTCACGATCAGCACACACAGTACCCATACGATCATGATGTCAATCATGCCAAGTGATACAGGTGGTTTATGACTGCTCCACACGCGAAGAGCGCGGCCCAAGAACTTTTGTTGTAGCCATGGATATAGGAAATTCCGGAATCCTGTCTTTTGTGTGCTGGTAGAGGATCATAACTTTTAATCAAGGGTCGGTCCATCCCAACATGTTCTACTACATATGCATATGGCATTCAACTTGAAGTTGCACTGTTGCAAATTGCAATGGTGTAGTTCTCCGAGATTAGCCTAAGCCTGAGTGCCCACGCTATTACGGCGGTGACGCGCATGTTGCTGTGTCGGATGATCGGGCTTGTGTGGGCCAAGCATGGTGTTTCAGGTTCGTCGACACGTAAACGAAGCTTCGTTTGCCAGCTCAGCGACGGTGGACGCTGGAGGGCGACCGGCCACGTATCCAATACGTACTCCGTTGTCTTGGTCAAGGCCGATTTCTTCATATGTAAGGTTCTACAAAGATGAATGAAATCGAGAATTTCTCGTGAGTATCAGCCTTCGTGTTGTGCACCGACGATGAAGTTCGTCACTCTGCTTGTGCTCCCCTTCGCGGCTGCTCTCGCTAGCACTGTACCCTTCAAGGGCTGCAAGCAAAAGGTGAAAGAGAGCATCCACGGTCCGCCCCACGGGTGGTACAAGCATGCTCCTGCACCAAAGCACCACATGCTTGAGCTCAAGATTGCTCTTCCCCAGCCCAAGTTCCCGGAACTTGAGCAGCACCTTTGGGAAGTAAGTGATCCAAGCCACGCACGTTACGGGGCGTACTTGTCGAAGCAGGAGACCGAAGCACTCATGGCTCCCCACCCTGAGACTCTGGACATTGTCAGCGAATGGTTGGCCTTACACGGTCTGGCAGAAGAAGATGTTGTCCGTTCATCTGCACGCGATTGGGTTACTATTCGTGTCCCGGTCGGTCTCGCAGAAGAGATGCTGGATACTGTGAGCAAGGGAATGATACCTTCGGAGATTACGGTTCATTGACTAGTCGATGTCTAGACTTACCATGTTTACGAGCATGCTGAGACCGGAGAGAGCATCGTCCGGACTACGAGCTACAGTCTCCCTGACATCTTGCACCGTCATGCTGATCTTATTCAGCCTACGACTATGTTCGCTCGTTTCAAGGCGTTTAAGAGTACACTGCACTGGGCCAACCAGGCGCAATCTGCGGTCTCATACCCGCCGGGCGAAACAATCACAGGGCCTGCAGGCAATCCCGTCGATGCGAGCTGCAACTCCACGATCACCCTTTCTTGCTTGAGGCAGTTGTATAATGCAGAGGACTATACAACAACTGCCACGAACTGCAACAAACTGGGTATCACCGGTTATCTTGCCCAGTATGCCAACAATAAGGACCTTCAGCAATTCTACCAGGCCCAAAATCCTTCTGCCTACGGTTCAAATTACACTTTGGTTTCCATTCATGGTAGGTTGCAGTCCGGGCTTCGTGGAAAGTTATGTTGTTCATTTGCTTCTTAGGCGGAAAGAACAATCAGAGTTATGCGGCAGCAGGTGGAGAAGCCAACCTTGACACTCAGTTTGGTTTTGGACTCGTATGGCCCACTCCCGGAACGTTCTACACGACTGGTGGCGAGCCCCCTTTCATCCCCTCCCTGGCGTCGCCGAATAATACAAATGAACCATACACACACGTGCGTTCAGGCCATCACGATTGCAGTTTTATGCATTAATGACTACGATCTTCAGTGGCTTGACTACTTACTTTCACAGGATGATATACCCCAGACAATCTCTACCAGTTACGGTGATGATGAGCAAACTGTCCCGTACACCTACGCGGTCCGCGTTTGCGCTGGCATGGCGTCTCTCGGTGCTCGTGGGGTCTCTTTGTTGTTCTCCTCTGGTGATGGTGGTGTTGGTGTTGGTAATGGCAACCCTGCCAGTGGTCAGAAATGTAAATCCAATGATGGGCGCAACGTTACAAAATTCCTGCCGATGTTCCCCGCTTCCTGCCCATAGTAAGTGATCTCTCTAATCGGGCAGAATAGCGGCCAATTTGGACCAAAGCGTGACTGCCGTTGGTGGTACTACCAACATCCCAGAGACTGCAGCGCCCTTCTCTAGTGGCGGATTCAGCAACTATGTGAGCAACCTCTGCCCTACATACAACCTTCTGACCCATACATTACGATTGTATAAGTTTGCTCGTCCTGCGTACCAGGAGTCTGCTGTCTCTGCGTACTTAGCAATGCTTGCCCCCGGCACCTACGAAGGTCTCTATAACTGGTAAGTCGCCACAAAGTGGCGAACGCACTATGCACAATTGACTCTCCATCTCCAGCACCGGACGTGTACGTTAACTCTTCAACTTGCAAAAATCTTACGGTAACCGTATTCGTAGGCATTTCCTGACGTGGCAGCACAATCGGAAAACTTCTCTATCATTTATAGAGGCCAGGCGAGTCCGATCGGTGGTACATCCTGTGCTTCGCCCGCCTTTGCCGCATTTGTGTCCATGCTGAACGACGCACGCATCAATGCTCAAAAGGCTCCTCTTGGCTTTTTGAATCCATTTTTATATTCCACTGGCTATAATGCATTAAACGATATCACCGATGGGAGCAACCCTGGATGTGGGACTCCAGGCTTCAATGTGGGTCATGTTTGCACGCCTTCGAGTTACATTACTAATGTGATACCTGTATGCAGGCCACTGTTGGATGGGATCCTGGTGAGTTCATGAAGGCAAACGAAGTTATGAGATGTCTACATGCTGATCATACCTGTAGTCACTGGATACGGCACACCTAACTTCGAGAAATTGAAGGCCTTGGTCTTGGCCATGCCTTAAACATATACGCGCGAAATCCATTTTGGTAGACAGGATCTACGATACATCGCATATATTCCTTCAGGCCTTTAAGGTCATTCGCACTAGCAAAGCGATATTGTTTTAATTTTTCACCTCCGCATCCGCTTCTTGAGGTATTCCTAAGTATAGAATTGACGAGGCCCATCAGAGTGTCTGATCCCACATTCCGATATGTCCGCGCGTTCCAGCACTGCGATCTACTCAAGTCAGTATCGCCCCATGTGCTAAACGTACCAACAACCTGAGATACTCTAGCATTATTGACGCAGGCTCCTATTTGGTACTTACAGCAGGCTCAGCTGAACGCGCCCGCTGGCGTGATCTGCCTTACAATGTCCACCATGCCACTGTCTACTATACAACATCAGGAGAATCCACTAGACCGTCGCTATGTAGCCGCATTCTCATCGGCCGAAGACCAATATTACGGTTCTATGAAACTGCTAGGGGGTGCACTAGTAGTAGCAGTGCACCCCATCTCTCACTACATCACGGGTGATACATCCATTGATCTTGAAGCCTGGCGCCAGATACAAAATTCAAAGCTTAATTTGGTTGCTCGAGTTATCGAACAGACGTGATTATCATGGAAAAGATCTACTAGTAATAGCTTGTGGCGTAAATTCAGTAACGGCGAGGTCTGCTGTCCGTCTACAGAGCTGAATCAAACCGAAGCAGGTCACATTCGCAATTTTATTAAGTTCTAGTCGGTGAGCGTTGAAGTCTCTCCCTGACAATATTAATCACGATGATGTTCATTAATCAGCTTTATCTCCATCCACCCTTCAGGGGTTACCACAAAAAGATAAAAGACCTTCCATGGTCCATTCCGCGGTAATACAAGTATGCTCCCGCATCCAAACACCACATGTCAGTGTTCAAACACAATATCGCTCTTCCTCAATTGACCCAAGTTCGCGTAGCTCGAGTGACACCTCTGGGAAGCAAGCCACCCGAGTGAAAGTCACTGGGCCAGAGTTGTAAACAGTCTAGTGTCGGTCAAGGGGCAACTTGGCCCTAGACCAACACACTTGCACGAGTACCTGCAGGCTGTGGGGAATGTCTTGGTCCCTACTAATTGAAAAGGAACGACTGTCTTTATTCTGTAGTAATAAACAGAGTCAAGCTGCTGGCACACTCCCAAGACTTGGCGCAAGCCACTCGGCTAGCTTTAGTCGGAGTTTTATTCATCAACTGTCAGTCGACACCGTCAGCCTCGAACCTAGAACTACTGGGGAATGTATCCTGTTGATCACAATATCGTTGTCACTCCCTTACTAAACATGGGGCTTCCCAAGGGAAATTTTGGCCGCCACGAAAATGCCCTCAATTTGTCCTGAGGCTCCTGTACTACACGCCGGACTTCAAGCACGGGTAAATTGGATGGTAAGTATGAGGGTGGCGAGCGCATATAATTGATAGGGCGGGACTCCGTCGGGAAGCGTCCATGTCGGCCCCCAGACTCAGACATACTTGCCATAAAACTGTTCATTTCCCGGACGTTCTCACTTTCTGACAGCACTTGCAGTTTGAAATATAGAGACCCGCAACTCACAGTGCCTTGCATTGTTCCAGTTCTTCGTATTTGTTTATGTGGCAACGCTGTCTGTCACGCTGACAGGTCTTTCATTCGGCAAGTTCGATCAGTACCACTTATTATGCCACTGGCACCTTGGTTGATTCATCATTTCGCTGCCGAGGTCGACAGATGCAGCGACGAACTATCATTAATACCGCCTTTCAGTCTTGATATCAGACGGTTGGCATTACGCCTTGTCCCATCACGATTTCACTTTTTTGCATTGCATTGCAGATGGGTATAGGCGTGTTGGAGGGGACAGATCGTGAGTCTGCCAAGTTTCTGTGAGCAGACTTAAACAATATTCAGACTGAGGCTTACTGCAGTGGCATTAATGTTGCGAAATTCGAATCACAAGGACGTGCCATGAGGTGGCTTTGGTCCAGACTGCAGCTACCACGAGCGGCGCGGCCATCAGGGGTCCATATCAGAAGAAAGGAATACATCCAGAATTGCCGGTAATCGAATTTGCGATGTGACTCTCCCATTACGGTCCGTATTACACATACGGAATTCCTGATGAATGGAGGACTTTAATAATTATGTGCACCTTATCTGCATTTTCTATATTCACATACTAGACCATGATGGATTTATCAGTGTAGGTGCTCATACCCGCCGTATGGTCCATATCGCTACAGCGATCTTGACGCCTGATGCATTTAGCTTTGGTCACTTCTGTGTCATGAAGTAGTCAACTACGGTAAGTACTAGAACACTTGCGTCAACGAAGTCCACTAACGTAATAAGCAGTTTTAAGTGCGTGTAGAGCCGATTTAATGTGTAAACAGATTGCTTGACGTGATCGCCTTATTGTTCTCGGATATAAATTAACGACGCAAGCTTCGACTGGCTCGTGAGCGTTGAAACCTTTTCCTACTGTTGCCATGCTGACGACGAGACTCGCTCTGCTTAGTCTCCCCTTCGCAGCTGTCCTGGCTAGTGCAATACCTTTCAAGGGTTTCCAGCAAAAGGTGAAAGAGAGTATCCATGGTCCACCTAGTGGGTGGTACAAGCATGCTCCTGCACCAAAGCATCACATGCTTGAGCTCAAGATTGCTCTGCCTCAGCCCAAGTTCCCGGCACTTGAGCAACACCTCTGGGAAGTAAGTGACCCAAGCCACGCACGTTATGGCGCGCACCTGTCGAAGCAGGAGACCGAAGCACTCATGGCTCCCCACCCTGAGACTCTGGGCATTGTCAGCGAATGGCTGGCCTTACACGGTCTGGCAGAAGAAGATGTTATCCGTTCATCTGCAAACGATTGGGTTACTATCCGTGTCCCTGTCGGTCTCGCAGAAGAGATGCTGACTACTGTGAGCAAGTGGATGGCATTTGCGAAGATCTGCATTAATTGCTAAATGAATGTCTAGGAATATCATGTTTACAAGCACGCTCAGACTGGAGAGAGCGTCATCCGAACCATGAGCTACAGTCTCCCTGAGATCTTGCACGACCACGTCGATCTCATTCAGCCCACTACCATGTTTGCTCGTTTCAAGGTGTTCAAGAGCACGCTGCACTGGACTAATCATGTGCAACCTGCGGATTCGAGCCCATCTGGCTCGACGATCACAGGGCCTGCAGGCAACCAGGTTGATGCGAGGTGCAACACCACGATCACCATTTCGTGCTTGAGACAGTTATATAACGCGGTGGATTATAACACGTCTGCCACGAACGGCAATGTTCTTGGTATCACTGCTTATCTTAACCAATCTGCCAATAACATGGACCTTCAGCAATTCTACCAGCTTCAGAACCCATCTGCTTATGGCTCAAACTACACCTTCGTGTCCGTTAATGGTATGTCGAGATTGAGTTACTGTCGGCGATGCCTTATTGTTGTGTTTCGCAGGTGGTGAGAACAACCAGACCTATGAAGCAGCAGGCGAAGAGGCCAACCTTGACACTCAGTTTGGCTTTGGGCTCACTTGGCCCACACCCGGAACGTTCTACTCCACCGGCGGCGAGCCTCCTTTTGACCCTGATTTGTTGGAGGAGAGTGATGAAAACGAGCCATATTCATACGTGCGTTCGAGCGGTTGCGGTTGCAATTCAATTTTGACAATTAAGATATTCAGTGGCTTGAATATGTCCTTTCGCAGGATACAATCCCTCAATCGATCTCCACAAGTTATAGTGACGACGAGCAATCCGTCCCGCGGTCTTACGCAACTCGTGTTTGCAATGGCATGGCAGCACTCGGTGTTCGTGGTGTCTCAGTGATATTCTCGTCTGGCGATGGGGGTGTGGGTGACGGTGTTGCCTATCCAGACAAACCTCTCGAGCACCAGTGTTATTCTAATGATGGTCTTAAGACCCCGATGTTCTTGCCTATGTTCCCTCCTTCGTGCCCGTAGTAAGTCGTCTGAATGAGCACTGAGCCAAAATCATCAATTGCTACTTAAAGTGTAACTGCTGTCGGTGGAACTATCAACATTCCCGAGACTGCAGCAAACTTTTCCGGTGGTGGATTTAGTAACTATGTTTGTGGTTTCTGCCTTCCGTAACACCTCCTGACTGATCATGTTCACACTAGTTCTGTCGTCCTTCGTACCAGGATGATGCTGTCTTAGCATATTTGGCAACGCTCGCTCCCGGCACCTACAAAGGTCTCTATAACTCGTAAGTCATCACGAGCTGGCAAACGTATATATTCATTTCAATTGACTCCTCATCTCCAGCACGGGACGCGTAAGTTGACCCCTCAACTTGCGGAAGTTTTGTGAAAAATATTTCCCTAGGCATACCCCGACGTGTCATCACAAGCAGTAAACTTCTTGATAATTTACCAAGGCCAGGAAACACTAGTTGCTGGTACATCCTGCGCTGCGCCTACGTTCACTGCGTTCGTTTCGATGCTGAACGATGCACGTCTTTCTGCCGGAAAGTCTCCTCTTGGTTTCTTGAACCCTTTCTTGTATTCCACGGGCTACACAGCGTTGAATGATGTCACCGGGGTTCCAACCCAGGATGTCAGACTGAGGGCTTCAATGTATGTCGTATCCACGTTCTACGACCCTCGGCGACTGATGTGATGACTGTACGCAGGCCACGGTTGGATGGGATCCTGGTGAGTTCATGGATGCTGCAAAATTACATGTATGTACGCTGATAATCACTGCAGTCACTGGATACGGTACACCCAACTTCGAAAAGTTGAAGGATTTGGTCTTGGCCATGTAGAGGAATAGACAGGATCTAAGGTGTATATTTGTCCGCGAGTCCTAACAATGAGCAAGAGGTACTCCAGAGACCGAGCAATTCGAGGCGACCAGGTGACGCTGAAAACAAAGCAAGAGATCATTCGCAGGAAAGAAATAGTAGTTCACCTGCGCATTCTTTTCTTGAAGCGCTCCATCACCTGAGAGACATGAGTAAATCATTATGACAAATAGATCAAAGTCTCCATACCACTTCGTCGGTCGCCATTTGCGGACGTTCACCGCGAGGTCTTCTGTCTTCTTGAGGTGGTAAACCCATTGCTTCGAGTTTGGCATCTCGCATGATTTCTGCGTCTGACTTCTGCTTGAGATGCGGCCGATAGACTGAGTAGTCTGTCAATAGTGATTTTACAACAACAAGCTAGAGACAACGAACATCGAGTTGCAACGAGATGCTCCTCATCATTAGGTCGCTTGCGTTCTTTGCGGACCTCAGCAACTTGTCGTTTCGCCTTCTCAGTTTCTTCAATATTTTTCAATCGTGCGCTATCTCATAAGTCAGCCAAAGCAGATGGATTAGAATGGAAGAAACCCTACTCCATGCCGAGATCAACTTCGGGAATGGCGGTTAGCATGGCCATGCTGTTGGTAACATTGCCTTCATCTGCAGCTTTCTTCTCTCCTTTCCACCGCTCGGAAAGAGAAAATTCATCTTGAGCGCTTGTCCCAGGCTTAGACTCGGATGGGTCTGAGGGGCGGCTGCGAATCTTTAGATTCTCTTCAATGTATGCCATCCTACATCCACGTCAGAACCCCCGAATAGAAGTTGAGAGAGAGAGACCGCACTCACATGTGTTTGTCAACATCCAAAACGTTGGTCTGCTGCGTGAAGTTGCTCGTTCGGACGGCTCGCCTTGCTTTCGCATCTGTACTGGCTTCTTCGCTGTGTTCAGAGTGAGCGGAACTACGAACACCAGAGTATCATGTTTACGCACTCATCCACTCTCGCACCAGCTCTCAGACCGCCCTCGGCCTCTTGTCCATCCTCTGCAGTTTTGCGCTTCCTCTTCTTGACATCGCCTTTTGATAGCTTTGAAACATCAATTCCTTGTCTGGACTTCCTGAGCTTCCTGAGCTCGATGAGCTCCGAGATGCTATTTGTGTTTTAATTCTCTGAATTGGACTGGCTCTTGGGTTATAACGTACGGGAGTGATTTGTCTTCATCCTCGTCTTCCTCTAGCTCTGAAGGTTGCTCTGTGTCTGGCGATGCTTCTCGTACCCGTGGCTGTGGTCTGTTGCGTCTCTTGATCATGGATGTTCGGAATGGATCTTGTTTGGCTACAATCCCGATTCACATGACTAGTGTTCGAATGCGATGCATGCAGATCTAAGTAAGATCCGGGCACGCTTTAGACGTGGCAGGTTTGTGATTCAACGAATTCAGTATGATCCGTCTAAAGGGGGTTCTGTTTTGCTAGCATGTGCTACGAACATATGCAAGGTGTAGGTGTAAAAGTAAAAATAATACAAATATCCTGCCGACAGGAATAGATAACATCTCTTGCGAGTCTATGGTCCACCAATAGATTGTAATATCTCTTCCGATACAGATCGTGTCTGCTCTGGACGTTCGGCTTCCGCGCTCTCAATAGCAGCCATATCCTCTGATACCCTCAGTGCCAGCTCCGCATTGGTGGCCGGCGAAATGTGTCGTGAGAGCATAGATTCTGGTGCTCTAAGGCCGCCTCGCCGGAGCCGAGGCGCCTGGGAGCGCTCTTCACCAACTTGGCTATCGGGTGCCAAGGACGCAGTGCGGTCTGATGGGGATGATGACCACGGGGCTGGTGGGAAGAGCCAGTCTTCACCCGTGCTGGGGACAGGTCGAGGTGTGGGAATGACTTCGAAGCGTCGTGAGCGGAAAGGGAAAAACCGCCTGGCTTGGCCCGGCGGTCCAGATGAAGGGGGTCGGAATCCTCCCTGGGTGCACTGACATGTGGACCAGGGAATGCGCTAGACGAATCGAATCTCGATGGGCCCTCTTCATCAGCTAGATGTCGTGAAGAATTTCGACGCCGTGCGCTGAAGTCACTGAAATCTGCTGTCCTGCTTCTGACAGGACGGCGAATGGAGGGCTGTCGACTCAGTGAGGTATGGAGCAGGCCACTCGCTGATGGAAGTGTCAAGCCACCGAGCCGTGGAGCAGGGGGTGAATCAAGTAGAGGAGGAAGTACCCTATCACTGGGGGAGTCTGGCGCAGGAGCCGGAGGCGGTGCAGGTACGCTGTAAAAAGCAGGAGAGAACGCGTGGTAGGCTGTTGTTGAAGCATTCGGCTGTGGACGATGCCGGTATGCCTCATACAACTCAGTGTTCGTGCGTGTGCCCTCGAGTGGCACGAGGCCATACTGCTCTAGTGACTCAAGCTCATCGGCCTCTTCGTCCATCTCGAGTTCATCCGGAGGTCGCGACAAGTAGTCTGAAAGGTCCACTGCTCTTCGACCACCTGTCTCGCCAAGTACGTTCCCTGTAGGTAGTGGTTGGATTAGATAACCTCTTCAGCGCTCTAGCGGTGCGATCTCCAATAAGACCACGGTCAGTGGCATTCTGGCGATGGTGTCGGTCTGCTACTTCCTGTAGCTAAGGTGAGAAGTCACCAAAGGGTGTGCGTAAGAAAGCACACCTTGACCAGAATCTCAATCAACGAAGTGGTAAACGAGTCACCACCGTCCAAGTCCTCTACAAAATGCTCATAGCTTATCGTGGGTTCAGTTTTCTCAAGCCTATGGCGCTTGATTGCTCCGGAGCTGTAGCAAGGTAGAGGTCTCCTTAGCGAGAAGTTATGTAGAAAGAGGACACCCATACACCAAGCTCCTCATTTTTGCACTGAACACTTCGTCATAATATTCGGCTGTCCTACACGCCGGTACATGCGTGATTAGATAGACTTGAACTGATTAAATGAACGCACCATCTGCCCATATTGTGGTGTTAGGGGAAACGCGGTTACAACGAGGCTGACAAGTTAGCGAGACGAAACTAGTTAGGGCCGAACTTTGCTGTGGCAAATTTCGGCTGCCCTGCTGATGAGGTTAGGTCTTAAGGTGACGGTCGCTTTTGTTTGGTCATTTGTTTGTTCTCCGAAAACACACAACAATAATGTGTCCACTGCCTCCCCAAAATTGTATGATACAAGTCTAAAGTACACCAGAAGAAATGCAATCAGCTCGTATCGTCTGTGCCACTAGTATTGCCATTTGTTTTTGGGCTCATGCTCTTAGCTGTTGCGCTGGCGCCACCGCGATCCCGTGAACTGAGCAAACTTTGGAAGAAGTTTTGCAAAACTTCATGTTGAGTTTGTCCTCCAGTAGAACTAGGCGAAGTTCCGATGGTCGGTGAGCTTGGTGGTCGTCCGACGTGGGTGGTCACGTTTGCTCCCGTTGCAGCTCTTTGCGATCTGCGCGCTCCATCGGCGGTCGTGCTGGCATTGAGTGAGCTGGCCATTCCCATTCCAGCCTCCATCTCGCTGAGGGCACGCTCAACGGTTGGAAGATTGAAACTGCTGCTCCCCAATGGCCCAACAATACCGGCTGCAGCCGTATCCGTGGGATTTCGGAAAGCGCCACGGGGATCCCGGTCTGGCTTTTTGGCGTTTTCGTCATAATGCTTCGCGAGGAATGCCTGCTCTGCCATGGGGTCATTAAACGGAGGTAAAGGGGGTGGCTGCATGAAAAAAATGAGGTCATTGTGCCAGATTACCAGAATAACATATTTCACCTTTGCGCCTTGATCAGGTACTAGCATCTTATACATTTTTCTTGCACCTGAATGATCCTCGGACTCCACCACGTCGGCATCAAGGTCTGCTTCCCAAGCTTCGCCCCAAACCTTCGCCTCAAACCCTTCTCGAAGGACGCTAATCTTGCCCCAACTATCCCAACCAGCAGGAACGACGATGCGATCGCGGTCTAATGTATTTGGCTTATAATGAAAGACGAATGGATTGCGCAGGGGAGCCGGAGCCTCGGATCCCGATGCCATGGGGGACGGTGCCAGGGGGATAAATAAGAGGTGTAGGACATATTGCCTCAGCACCTGTAACGTGCTAGGTTGCTGCGTAGTATAAAATAACGATGCTCCATCTAGAGCAATGTAATGAGGTAATCACGATAATTTACAGAAAAACTTACATTTTAAACAAATCGTTCGGAGAACCTGCATCACGCCATCTGTGCGTTCCTCCCACTCACCACCTTTACCTTTTACCATGCCACCCATGCCGGAACTGCTGGCACCCACGAGATCATTTCCCTCGTCTATTAGGTCTGATTTGGTGCAGACAACAATAATTGGCACACCAGCAGAATTATGAGTCAGCGTGCCAGGGCCGAGCGGTAGGACTGTATTTGAGGAAATATTAGAGGTGGCAGGGACTGCATCGACGGAGGGTTCAGTATAATGCTGTAAATGATGTTGCACTGTAGGATAATAATGTCAGCTATCGGATTGTCTCAATCAAATGAGCATACGTCTTTCGTGATTCTCTTCGCGAACGATGTCGAGATCCCGGGATCCATCACCCTTCGCCCACATCTCTACCCACTTGAGCCACGTCTGAAGATTATCTACAAATGTCCAAGGGCGCGTCCAATCCAAAACAACCATTACAAGGGTGTGAGGCAACGATACCCGAGGAGGAAGAAAGTGTGGTATCAAAGAAGTGTAAGCTATTGCATCTGAAGGTACTGTGTACACCGATAGACGCGCCAAAGTGTCTTGCCGCGGCATTAGCATGCTTCATATACATAAAAATTGGGAAGCACACCCTCGTCGCCGTCATCTCTTATATCGGCCCAATCATATCCAAGAGCGAAATCTGACCGTGTCTCGTCTTTGCTCTCTTCAGAAACCGGTTTCTGTAGCAATGCTGAGGCAAGCACGGACTTGCCAGACGAAGAAGGACCTAGAAGCAGAACTTGCTTGGAAGGGATTGACCGTGAAGAGGAAACTGAGTCCAATATTGACGACCATAGGTTTTCTGGAGGTGCTTCTGGTGTCGCTGGGCGAGATCCCTCCATGATCTTCGTTGTACTTCTTGGCGAGTTCGAGTACTTGAGAGTACCTATGCTTATACTTTTGAAACTCCGATCAATAACTTCAAGTTGAATCTTGATCACCTTCGACGACGACGGCCACAACGGTTACTTACCAGGAGATTACATCAAAGGACTACTTTCTTGCTGAAGTCATGTCCTCAGCAGTCTCAGTACCACAACACAAGCTATCAGAGACTCCCAACTCACGTACAATCGAAATCAATGATTGGGTGATCATCGCGTCCACCAACCCGATATCTAGCGCGTCAGAGTGCGACGCGTTGCAAGCTTCGCTAGGATTCCCGTTACCCGAGATGACGTTTGGAAGTAACTATCTATCTCTCGAGCATCAGCCATCCGGGTGGAAGATGATGTTTGACACTCATAATGCCCTCAAGTGTGTGAAAAAGGGTGAGCTCGGGGAGGGCGATGGTGGAGTCAAGGTTGGCTACGCAGATGCCTGGCTTAAGAGCCGGTGAGGAATTCATGTTGCATATGTATCAATGTGATTCTGAGCGTACTCACCAGCACAGACCCTGGAACGAACCTTCCGTTACCTGTTACAGTCTCAGCCAAGCATTATGACTGGACTTACACCATGACTTATCCCGGCCATCACTCTGATTCCGCACCAGACATCGAATCGCCCAGTCCTTCAATACAATGGATGGATGCCAATGAGGATAACCCATTACATTCTATTCCGCTCTCTGAGCTCACGCGACCAGATCCAATATTATTCTACGCGGAAATCCCACTTTTTGAGGATGAACTACACGATAATGGATCATCCAACCTTCTCGTGCGAATAGTTCGTGCTGCTACCCTATGATTTTCCGCTGTCTGACTAGCCTGGATTAAAGCGCGTCATGCCCACATGTATATTCATTTTGTCGCGATTCACGCTTCGTGTGGATAATGTGCTCTTCCGCACACATGACACGAGGATATATCATTCTTTTACCTCAAGTCCTTCGTTAGTCGTACGTCAATTGAGCGGTTGGGAAGCACCATATGATGGCGTTAAGAGGGTGCGTGTAATGCTTCCTCTTATGTAAACTTATCTCTTGATAACCGTCGACTGCAGCGACTTCCCAGTCGCAATGATCTGACCCCTCTAACGGACGCGAACTTCATTGCGAAGGTGCTGACAGAATTACCTGTTATGGAATCTCAGCAGATAGGGGCAAGGACTCGTTGGAGGGGTTTGAGGACAAAAGTAGAAATAGCAGGTACTTGCAAGAGATGGACTCTAATGCACTAGTGATAAGTGGTAGAACCATCTGCATTGTATTTGTAGCTCATGAATTTGTTTTCATATCCTAACCTTTTCGGCAGAATTCGGGGCACGACTAGACTCTGGGAATTTCCTCAGAACGTATGCTCAACACCCCTTTGCAGCATGCATTCTTAATCAATGACTTACTTATATAGACATTTGGCTGCCGAACAAACAACCGTACTGAGCAACTATCCACACTGGCGGTGCTTTTATTTAGCTGGCGCAACGGAAGCAGTCAGATGGCAGCCAATCCATGATGGGTTTGCAACTCCGTTGGGCGAGCAGAAGGATCCTAATCGGTATTAACGTACAAAATGGTGGTACGTGCTTTACTACTGGTTGATTTTATATATAGGTCTTCACTCTGCTATTGGTGCAGAACGACTCTTGAAAATGAAGGAACGCCGTTTCCTTCTTTCAAGGTGTGGCTACGGGAACGATTGCGAATGCTCCATATGGTAGTGTGTTGGCCGTCTATGCCACCCAGATCCCTGCTGGATGCAAGCCGCTATAACTTAAATGTGAGAGGGTATATCTTCACCTAGAAGAGTTGCAGAAGAGTATGGTATAATCAGCTCAGTGCAAACAATATTATCGCGGGTTACTGACCAGACTGTCACCAGCACCTCAAACAATGCCAAAGACCATTCCACCACGACCAGCATCCAGCGTATTCGTCTGAAGTTCCGAAAGTATCGGATGAGACGGATGATAGCTGCGAGGCGCCATCATATACGTATGATGGGGTGTACACTTTACGACGAGACACCTGATGATTTCCTGTTCAACCTTCACAATAGAAACAAACAACGAAGAGATCATACGTTATAAACGGACCGGCTTTCCATGGTGAACGTATGCCTGTAGGGGGACAAAAGTGTAGAGCACGCTAAGCGTTTGAGGAATGTGGGTTAGAGAAAGGGATACTTACTGATCCAATTTATACCCACCAGCATGGTATCATTATGAGCACGAGGTAAACTGGATGCCGGGTTTGGCACGACACTCGGGGGTTGTGATCTGAATTTTTTTACCATCATGCAGGAATCCGGGGAACTTACTTTTGATGACGAGGTAATTTGATTGACCCCACGCACTACGTAGCACTATGTTACGTGGCACTCACTACATAGCTCTGTACTGTTTATGTGGGAGTTTGAACACTCGAGCTCTTTGCCGTCACGAGTCCGTGTTTACGTGGCCGAAGAATTGCGGAAGTGACAGTTTCGCAAATGCAAGTTATTCTCATAGGTGTAAGTAATTGAATTTAATGTCCATTCTTCCATTTGGCATACTTCCCGTCGATGTGCTGCTATGCTATTGCTGTCATGACTCACTAGTTCAAATGCCCCGAGCAATACAAATTTTCCAAGTAGGGTGTTTAACAACACATACCTTTTCGGCCCTTTTGCTCCGTTTCTTAAAGCAGTCAAGGTCATTCTGAATTATTTTTCGTGGATTCTTCAGAACCATTGGTAACACACTTCAAGTGATTCTATTACCATCCGTTATTTATACCAGTGCAAGACTCTGGTCTTTTTTTGGGAACGCGCGACTCCGGCTAGCTGCGAGGATCATGGACGTTTTTTGATGCTTGTCACAAGCCCCTTGTCCTCATCGATTCATTGAATGTAAGCTCAGGTTCATGGATGTCCTTTGACGCTTGCCACGCAAGCCCTTGTTGTCTAATGGTTATGACGTCAGACTTCTACTAGTGAAGCGCATCTGGAGGTTGCGGGTTCGAGTCCCGCCAGGGGTTTCTTTTTATTCTTTGTTTATTTACGCTATAAGCTTTGTCTTGGGCGATTTGATTTTCATTAGGTCTCGGATCAACACGAGAATCAACAGTTACCAATCCTATCAATTGGGCAACCGTCTGAATTTTTCCCTGGTAGCGTCCATTCTGAGCAAGCTTGTCTCGTGGAGCAACGTAGATGAAGACAACCAGGAATGACAGTGAATTTCATGATACCTAATTGATTACTTCAGTCTTCCTGCCCTGAAACCCTTGATATATCAGTTACGATGTCGACGACATGGCGGGCTTTAGCGATTGCTGGAATTCATCCTTATTGATATCTCATAGATGGTGGATCCCCCATTGGTACGGGGCTTTTCCTACCATATCCCCTTAACTTCCGAAGTTACACGGACCGAGGTCAGGAGGGCCTCGTCCTCTCCGCGGGCACGCATGTGTTGGTTATTCTCTGTTAAAGACCTGATATGATTTTAGGAAGAACAGGTACTCGGCAAGGCAGGGGTCTATTTGGCAATGTTTGAATCAGAGGCTCTTGCCAAATAGCGTCACTCAACTTCGTGTGGAACAGTGACTCCGAGATTTACATGGCGAAAAGATGTGTTCATGAAGTTTACTACAAGAAGTGTGTGTAGTAGTTAAAATGAGTAGGAATAACTACCAAGATAAGCGGCAGTGACACGAGCACGTTGCCAGAGCGGTTGCTGTGAAATTGTGGCTGCCAACCGTCACTACTAGTAGGACTGCAAAGCCGAACGGAGTTGGGTTCGTCAAATTTTAGCGAAGCCTGAGGCAGTAAAACGCCGAAATCTCGCGGAGAACGGCACGAATCCCACGTGGACGTATAGCCCGGCATCAGCCAGCCATAGCGAACCAGTCTGCTAAGTGCTTGGAATCGAAGCCCAAGTCAGAAGCGTCCAGCAGAGCGTCGCGAGGCAGACCACGTCCTTAGCACCTGCTGCAGTCACCCGTCTCCTAGGATAGGGGTTTGTTAACTAGAGTAAGAGGGACGCTGGGTGGCAGCGGTTTCAAGTTCTCGTCAGGACTCGGCTATGATATTAGCTACCCCAACCGCGCCGACCATCTCGTCCTGTTTAGAAATGATACTACCAGTGAGCCTATATACCTAGTGGGAGTAAAGTTCCGAAGCATGACTGCAAACGTGTTCGATGACTGGCCAGCTGCTCAGGGTAAATATGACCCACCGGGAGGTTAGTTTACAGTGGGATGGGAAGCTTTAGATCCCAGATCTGGTGGCCTTTAGCACATCCGGACCCTAAGACCCACTCACCGAGGGACCCTACTCGGCAGTTTCCGCACCGGTAACTGCTGGACGGAACTGAAAATTTGGCGGTCCTATTAAGTGCTTAAGTAAGCTTGTGCTGATTAGCTGATTCAGCTACTTCGTAGGAGTGGAAATTAGTTTGTTCTTGCAAGGCTAATGTGTTAAGCAACTCCAGACAGGTTATTAGTTCAGTGAGCTATCTGACTAAACCTTTCTTCAACTTTGGTGCGGTTCTCAGCGTTTTAATTAGAGTTCTACAAATTTGCGTGGTTCGCTGACCAGACTCGTAGGTTGACCCCATGACTTCCCCGACTTTCCATGATGCGCCCGTGCTCTCGACCTCACCTACTTCAATCAGGGGCGCTTCTCCTGTTCGACGAAGGGACAATAGAGAAAGCTTATCATGTCAAACTGACGTGGTAGAATCTGGGTCCCGACCGCATATATCTCCGACGCTTATCTGCTCTTATGACCTGGATGACCTAGAAGTGAGGGAGAGGCAGAGAACGTTGGATGTCGACATGGCTCTGCATTTGTCCAGGGCCCGGAGAGAGACTACAACGACACCACCAACATCATTACAATACGAATCGGCTCCTCACCCTGAAGCAGTGCCCCCATTCTCCCACTTCTCAGCTATCGAGGAACACGACATTGATATTGCTCGTGGAGACAGAATTAGTCACCTCGATCATAATGGTGTGAACTGCGGTTCTGACGGGCTGCACTCGCAACGATCCCGAACTCCTATCGACTTGCGGATGCAGCACCTTGACCAAACCCACGACCCAGCACTTCTTACGACTATGGGAAGTGAGTATCGACCGATTCGCGATGAAGCTCTCGCTTCTATGCCGGGCCTTCCCGTGTATCAAGCGAATGCATCCCGCTCCGCTTTCACCTTTACTCACCTGGAGGCCTTTGCAGCTCAAGAGAAGACTGAGCTAGGCATATCATCACCTACGGATACCCATGGGCCAGCATTTCGGCTGCGTCACCCAAACTTTGCCCAGAACGGGGGTCCAGAATCGGTCGTATCTCCGCCTGGAGGAATTCCTCCATTTGACGCTGCATTTGATTCCTCTTATCACGGTAATATTCGACAGCGCAAGCTCAGCCAGAGTAGTCCAGTCCCTAGGCATAGCCGGAATACTCGGGGAAAGATGGCCTTATTTGAGAACCACGGCGGAGACCCAAACTTCACTTTTTCAAGCCGGCTCATGGGACATGGGCATTTAAGCGCCATTCCATCCCCAGATAATGTGTCAACAAACCAGTACAACGCTGCAGGGATGGGTGGAATCATGACACCCGGTCATGACAGACCATACCGATTCTCGTTTTACTCCAATGCGTTGTCTGCAACTATTCACGCACGAAGTCTCAGCGAACTCCCTGCGGAGGGGCAGTCCTTTGAAGATTTGTTTACTGGCCTGGCTCCTCCCGACGGCCCGCGAGACGCGAAGGGTGGATCTGCCCCCGTTCCCGTGCCTCCACACCAAGGGGCAGCTTCTGTCCAGGGCACGAACAAGCGCTTGCTAGATTTTGCAACCCCCAGCTACAATGGTCGTCCGGAGAAGGGCGGTGCTGGTAATCCAGGCCCACCAAATAGCCTCAGGGATAGCGGCGAGCTCGAGGGGAATACATGGTGGCTAGATGTCCTAAGCCCGACAGATGAAGAGATGAAGGTTCTAAGCAAGGTACTGCCTATGCAAACAGTTGGTTCTCTGAACTTAAGCATTGCCTTAGGTCTTCTCTATCCACCCTTTGACTGTTGAAGACATCCAAATGGAGGAAGCTCGTGAAAAGATTGAATTGTTCCGGAACTACTACCTTGTTTGTTTCCGCAGCTTTGATCAGGATCCTTACAGCCCCATGCACCTGGAACCCCTGAACATGTATATCATTGTATTTAGAGAGGGAACTTTATCTGTAAGTGATCCATTTGTTTTCCTATAATCTTTTATTTATAATCCTTCTAGTTTCACTTCCGCCCCACCCCACATCCGCAAAATGTCCGCCGAAGAATAAAGCAACTCAAAGATTACATTAACGTCACATCAGACTGGATCTCGTATGCGTTGATCGATGACATCACCGATGCCTTCGGACCTCTAATCCAGTCCATTGAATACGAAGTCGACTCTATTGACGAGCTCGTCCTTATTTTGAAGGAGGCAGAGCAAAGTGACATGTTGAGAAGAATAGGAACATGTCGCAAGAAGGTCATGGGACTATTGCGCTTGATGGGTAATAAGGCGGATGTAGTTAAGGGGCTCGCAAAGAGATGCAACGAAAACTGGAGGGTAGCACCAACGTCAGACATCGTGAGTTATTCGGTATTGGTCATCCGTGCCACGACTCATTCTTTATGAAGGGTCTATATCTTTCCGATATTCAGGTTAGTTGCTGCCGACGCTGAATTTACTAATTGATTCCAATGAATTGTTAGGACCACTTGATAACCATGACGCAAAATTTAAATCATTACGAAAAAATCCTGTCCCGGTCGCACTCCAACTACTTGGCGCAGATTTCCATCGAGATGACAGATGCTAACAACCAGATCAACGATGTCCTCTCAAAGTTGACGGCATTGGGTACGGTTCTCATTCCCATGAACTTGGTAACGGGTCAGTGCCTTCTCTTCGCCGTCAATGATTTGTGTCCTCATGACTCATCCAGGTATGTGGGGTATGAATGTACACGTTCCAGGCCAAGATGATACTGTACGTGGGCTACCATTTGCGCACCGCTACTATTTATTCTGTTTTTTTTTTCAGACCACCTACCACTGGTTTGCTGGGATCCTTTCCGCGCTTGCAGCCTTCGGCATCATTGGCGGGTACACCACATATAAACTCATGGTTAAACGATAAATGCATTTGGGGTTAATCGTTATGTTTTAATTCTGTCTGTTTCTAAGCTTTTACCTTTCTGGTTCGCTATCATCATTTGTGATCTTTTTATTCCCGATCTCGTCATCGTGATTTACGCCCAGACTTCCATCGAGTTCGCGGGAGAACTCCAGGATCGTCCTCAATTTCCCATTCACAATGTCGCTTCTTTTCTCATTCATTTATCTAATACTCACGTACATCAACACTCCATAGAAAGCATGTCAGGGTAGTGAGGATAATTGCAACTACGATCAACAAATAACAAGTACAATAGAATCAAACCAAAACGCGTCAACGAATACACTACTTGTGATTTCCAACCAACAACTTTACTGACTTCACAGAAGAGCATTCTCCATTCATTGTGTTAAGAGACGGGGAGGAAGGTGGTCTAGCATAAGGGGGAGGGATCGAAGGTGGTCGCCGAGGAGAAGGCTCGGTGTCAACTGGTGATACAATCATGGCCAGCGAAGGCGAAAGCGCCTGCTGTATCGTACGAGCTGCTGCGTTGGCAGGCGGGAGGACAGGGGTTTGAGGAAGGCGCCGTTGCTTGGGTGATCTAGGCTCTGGGTTGTCTTGTGGAGTGTCATCCGCATACTTGCGCTTCTTGTTCAAGTGCGGTGACTGTGGGCGGGATTGCCAAGGTGGGGGAGGTGGGACGTGATGTCCGTTCGCTGACGGCTGCCTTACAAGCTCATAAACAGGTGTTGGTGGTGTGGGAAGTGGCATGGGGGCGCTATGAATATGCGAATGTCGGTGGTGCGTAGAAGGGCCAGGTTCAGCAATGTGAGACATTGTATGGGCTGGAACGCTCCGGGAAGCTGGTGCATTGCCGTTATTGAGATCAGGCTGACCGGGCGAAAATCGTATGAGTTCCACGAATAATGTTTGCGTGTATGGGGGTAACATCTTCATATAAACAACTTCTTTGCTGAAGGTGTCTAGCATGACGCTCGTATTGACATACGTGTCTGGATCTTGGTTATCTGCTCATCTGTTAGTGTGGGTAATACGTTCAATGAATTTTACTGACCAACGTGCTTGACGCGGACTTCTGAATAGATGTATGGTCGGCTCCTACGCAAACAGCACAGCGGGCACATAAATCGATTGGTGCCGCTGGCGTTGGCCTCTATAGGGAAGAAGACGCAGCCAGAGTGGTAACGTCTTCTGCAGGCTTCACATTCAACGGTTGGATAATCGATGAGGTATGGCGTGCGACCGCGGCATATGCAGCGCGTACCATCTCGCCAATCCTTGTCGACATCCTGGCCAAAAGTGAACTTTGGTCTTCGCCTCTTCTTGACCCGAACAGCTGGCGGTTGACCAGCAAGGATGCGATGCAGACCAGCGAGGTCGAGACCGTATGAAACTTCGCGACTTGGAGACACAGCAAACTGGATCTTGTACAATTTGCGCATGTAGTGACGCACTTGAGGAATATATTCGGCCCGTTTGTTGCCGGGTTGTGAGGCATACGTCAAGAACTGGCCGATGACTTCGCACAAACGATCTATCCGACGGACAATGATCTCCAGCTGCTTCCAGGCTTCCGAATAATTTTTGGTTATTGGAGGCGCTTTAAGGAGGATGGTCGGCAGGAAACAGAAGTGCCAACTCCGTTCCTTGTGAATGGCACCATTCCAGTGATGATGATCGCAGAAAGGGCATGAACCACCGTTAGCTGCGCAAACGCCATGAAACCTTGCGAAGCAATGGTCACACTGAACTGCATCGGAGTGAGTCCCAGGTGGAGGGGGGCGAACGGGAGTAGTGCAGATGCAGGTAAAGTACTCGTCAATGGGGGGTTTGTCATCCTCCTGTCTCGTTGACTCCTCAACATCATTCAGGATATCCCGGCCATGAGCGCATTCGTGCTGCGGACAGTACCACGGCAGATCTTCCAACCATTCTTGATGGCGAGTGAGCTGATCATCCAGCTTTTCAAAAATGGGTAGTGAGAACATGGTGAGATGCTCTCGGGCGTAGGATCTCCACTTCCGCATCATCGCAAAGACGTCCGTGTCTTCTCGGTGCTGGTAACGATGTTGAAGGATCGATTCACATCGATTCTCGAGATCCAAAGCAAACTCGGCAGTCTGCTTCAGATCTCTGATAGCAGAAATGCTGAAGTCTTTTTCAGCACGGGCAACGAAACGCATGACTTCCGAAATCCTGGGCTTGAGTCCTTGACCATCAGGGGAGATCCAGGCCTTCGCCTGTTTCTCGAAATCCTTCGCTTTGCTGCGCGCGGACATCAACCGGTCGTAGATCGTGACATCGATAGGAATGGTAGAGTCTATCTCAAAGAATTCGTCCAGTTCTTCGATGGTCTTGTGTGGCTGATCCAATATCTGCCTCGCCCGCTCTTCCCAGTCATCCCCAGCTCGTTGACGAGACTCTAGGGTTTGGATAAACTGGGTCTCGAGAGGAACACTGCAAGCGCGAGCGCGGGTCAAGAGCCCACGAATGTCTTCCAGTGTAGCTGACGAATCCTCCGCCTTCTCCTCCAGCTCTCTAATGAGTTGCTCCCGAGACACAAGCTTCTCAACTTCAAGTATTTCATCAAGATTGACGTTGATGGATGATGCGCCAAGGAGCAGGCGCTCGCAGTCAGATATGAAAGCGTCCCGACTGGCCACTGAATTGGCGGAATTGAGTAACGCTGAGGCTTTGCATTGAACATCTTCTGCTTGTTCAGCTAACGTACGGAGGTTTCCGATCTCCGGGGCTTCAAACCCAAGATTTTGTACCTCCATCAGGAGAGCATAAAGGTCGTTGAGTCCACGGTCAGGTCTATCTCCAGCATCACGGTCATCAAACGCAGTGTTGTTGGCTTCGTGCAAAGACGGGCGCCCACGTGAACGGCGGGTGAGTTTACGGCCTTGCTTGCGGCTAATGAACGCATTGGCAGCCTCCAACCACTCGTTGCCACGGTTGACGCATTTACGGAGGGCGGTGAGTTCAGGGAGGTGATAATTGATTCGCTCGCCTTCAGCAAGGAGCGCGCGAAGAGAGCGTAACGATGGAAGGTCACTTTCCACAAGCACTTTGTTGAATTTCGTCCGCCATTTCCCAGGGACGGCTGCGCGTTCAACGACTTTCCCAAGAATCTCGCGGAGGTCGGCGTCAGAAAACCGTTGTCTGAGTGTCAATCCTTCTGGTGAATGGTCGCATAGTTGATCCATGTGATCAGCGCAGACAATCTCGCTCTTGCAATGACAGGTGATCTGCGAGAGGTAGCAGAAGGCTTTGCAGATTGTGCATTGGTACTGATCTTCAGGGCGGTCCTCTTCCTCAAGACGCTCGCAAACGCCACGGTCACGAGCCAGCTGGCGAGCTGCAAGCTCCCGCTCAGTCATTTCCTTGAGACTCAATTCCAGCCTTCAGAAAATACGGTAAGTTCCATAGAATAATTGATTAATATTTCAATTTCAATGCTTACCATAACGCAGTTTTAATAGATTGAGATTGTTGCGTAATCGTTACGAGAAGCTCATCATGGGAAAAGACCGGCAGCTTCTTGTGTTCACGGTAACGTTGAACACAATCACGACCGAACGGCAACCAGTCTGGGAGCGCAAAATTGACAGCCTCATTGAAATTGAACTGTCATGGGACTCAGTATCAAGATGTGATCGATCGAAAACGTGCCAAACGCACCCCGTGGTTGAAGCCTGCATGGTATGCTTTCGGGAACGTGATGACAAATTCGCCTGCCCGTTGGTTGCAAGCATACACGCGGACTCCGGCATCAGTGAGACGTTTCGGATTCATCAACGTTACGAGTTGGAATAGGAGATCGGACTGCGCCTCAAATAGGTCAGGCGCCTCACTCTTGATGGCGGCCTCGAACTTTTCTGCGTCTTCTCCTGGGATACCATACCAGGTCTTTGTTTCACCCCAATGCACTAGGGGGAGCGATCAGAAAAAGTAGCCTGTTGCAATAGGACACTACGTACTGAAGTTGATGCTATAGGTATAATGATCCTGTCGTAGCGTAGATAGATCAGCGATCAGTACTTATAACTGAAACGTATCAAGACGGACGCACCTCGTTGTGCCAACAAAATGTCGAAAAGACCATGCCAACGTATGTCCAAGGGACAGTCATACCAGAAATATCAGACTTGATGTATCTGAGAAGGGAATCTGGGAGAATAGGCATATTGTTCAGATTCCACGGGTCCTTCGAGGCCGGCTCCAGTGGATGGGTCTCCAGGGTGGGCATGGCACTGGAGGAGGCAAAAAAAATTGTCAGCACTCATTTGAACGGTGAAAAAATCCAAAAAATCCTCTCACCTGCCATGCGTAGTCGAATGTACATCAGCACCATACTCAATTTCCACAGTTTCATTCGGTGATTGTACAAGGCGCCAAAATTCATTCTCCACATCATACTCAGATATCAGCGTGCTTCCGACGTAATTCACCGTAGGGTCATCGAGATCCGCGGCCGATGGAGACGGTGGAGGATGAGAGGTCCACCATCTTCTGCGGAACTCAAGATCGCGCGCCTGGAAACTCGAGAGACTGTGTTCCTCGCCCTCATCAAAGCCGAAATCGCCACCGGTGCCAAAAAGACAGATGTGGCAAAACCACTGCCCTTTCGGAATAGTGGCCAAAGGGGGGTCGAGACAAAAGATGTGAAATCCTGTGGCAACAAAATTAAACGCGCGCATATTTTAAGTATAAAGTAAACATACCACAATCACACCCATCACATAGCAGCATTTTTTCGTCCTGATTCTTCTTCTGGCAAATTTCACAAGAAAGCTGAACAAGAGTGAGTTCATCAAAAGGGATGGGTGCAATGATACGTACTTCTAAGGTGCGCTTGTACTCGTCGTCGGGCTGAGGTGAAGCTGACACCGGAGATAACCGACTGAGAACATCCAGAGACTTCCTCGTGGCTGGGCGGTATTCATGGTTAGATATTGACTAACCGGGTGCATTGACTAGCTTACGAGTCATTTCTTGAGATGATACTCTTGCTCCACGTTTCACAGCGGTGCTCTCGGGTCGAGGCCCGCTACGTTCCTTATAATCACCGTCATCAGGGGGTTCTGATAATGGGCTAGATGTAGAAGTAAGCGGGCTGGATGGTGGAGAACCACGCTCGCGAGGAAATGTCAAAGGATGTGTGGCAGTCTGGATGTTCATATGAGTCTTCAGTTGCGGATCGCGCGCTGCAGCCGGAGATGTGGACAGGGTTGGTGAATTCCGAACACAGTCGCAGAAATGCTCATAAGGCAAGATAACTCTTGTATAAGAGTTCTTAATCTGCGTAGATAGTCCAGGGATGCCACGGTAACCGAGGAGCGCCCCGAGGTCCCCCCATTTCTTGTTTTTAGTCACCTATGAGACTATTCAGGCACTAGCTACGCTATAATGGAGGATCACGCACTGCCTCGTAGCCACCGAGTTTCTGGACCTCTTTGCGGAGTAACCACAGGTCTAGGGGCTTGTGGTTGATGGTGGGCACAGACACACGAGGATTGCCTTGTTGTTTATGAAAACGGTAGAGCTGCTCCAAAAAATTGACCTTTGCACGAGATGAGGCCTCGATAGAGTTAAGGCGTTGCAGCCGAGTCTTGAAACGAAATGTCTGATACATAATTTATTAGAGCCATCGTCGTAACGAACATCACTATGTCACGGAGAAAAAATATACAAACCTCGCTATCTGTAACACAGGGCATCTTCCAACCAACAGGAGGGATGATTTTGCAGATGCCATAATTTTTCGCCTTTTCTGAGATGGAGCGGATGTAAGCCATAGGGTCTTTGAACTCATCTGACGTCGGGTAAAAAACTAGGCAGTCTTCTAATCCAAACGGACGGGGTTTGGAGCGCATGGGCTGCGTTCGGGGGCTCGATGTTTTGACTGTAGATAAGTCTAACGTGGGTGAGACAGAGATGGGAGTGCCATCTCCAGAAAAATTGTCGGTAGATTCCTGCTGTGTCACATCATCATTATCCAGTGATGTCACGTGGTTCTGCAGGGCAGCCAGAGCATGTGTCTTGGATTTACGTGGGGCGCGTTTGGTGCTACTGGATGCGCTCTGCTGTGATACTCTGGGCTGTGAAGGAGAAAGAATTTCCTCCTGTGTGTCTATAGGGACTGCACCTTCTACCGGAATTGACAGACAAGAAGTGAATGTAGCAGGCTGTTTATTCGAAAATTCGGTCGGTAAGGCGTCTGAGGAGCGTGGGGCGCTGCTTTGTGCAGGCGTTCGCGGAGAGCGACCGCGACGTGAAGGCGATCCCCGCGAAGAATTCGGAGGAGAAATAGTCTGCATAAAACAGCAGATGAGAGATAATAATTGCTATCGTCGAGGAGGAGGAAGAGTAAAAGCTACAGACTTCCGAAGGTCCTGAATTCCAATGTGTGGGAGCGGGCATTGAAATTGTGCACTGAGTTATCGTGTTACCTTGTTGCTTCGGCGTGGGAATATGACAACATATTCGCGGAGTTTGGTGGAAAGCCTCCTTTGCGGAAATACTTTTAGCTGTTCCTCTTATTTCAATTCCACACTCCCGGTATACACTACACTCTGCATAGCGAACAACCTATCCTACGTGCATTATAATCTAACATATTATGCATGAAGCTTGTCTATTTTGCACACAGGCGCCAAAGATACGCTTAGATCATTCACTGTTGATCCAGATGAACTTGCCACCGATACGGAAGTCTTCCGAAGACTACCAAATCCAGCAACATGGCCACCTGTGGCCAGATGGAGCTGAGGGGGCGAAAGATCGAGAGCGGTGCGCTTTACCAAAGGAACACTTGATTAAACCCATGCATTGATGTTTAATATGCCCCCTGCGATGTGGCCGTATTCAAAATTCAGCGAGCCAGACATCAGGCAGTAGAACGATATATTACCACACCAATCTCGAGGAGATCGGATCTGCCTCCAACAATATTACTTATGCGAGGCATCCGTTACACGCTGTTATGTACATAGCTTCTCCATGAAGCTTCAGGCTAGGCATATTATGTGCTCCAGCACACGCGCTGCCCATGTGCCATTCTGTCGCCATTAATATCGAGATTCATCTGTATGTCAAGTCTTGCCTGTACCACGTTCGAACTTACATGCTCCAGCTGGCAGCCATAGCACCTTTTCTCTGGTACCTTTCACAGTCGGTCGGCTTTCGGCACAGAGAGCAAATAAAAAAGCACTTCCACGCCTGCGCCGCGGCCTGTGTAGCGGCTGAGCGCCGAGGCAGCAGCTGTGGACCAAATCGGTGCCCTTTGTTTCTGAGTATTATTTTTAGCACCCAAAGAAGGACAAAGAAACTTTGAACAATCGTGATTGTTCGAGAAATGCGTGGTACTATCCCAAACTTGGACGGTTCATGTGAATTCTTGAATTTCAGAATATCATATTTAGGAGATTGCTCCTGCTGAGCAGTCTTCAAACTTCCACGTCACGTCCCTTCCGCTGATCAAGGCGATGGAGTCACCAATACTTTTTCTATCAAGCTCCCGAGCTTACTCTATTTTCTGATTGTGCTTCAAATAGTGGCGAGCCATACTGCATTCCCTTTGGACGTGGCTCGTGTGTTTTTCAGAGGGACGAACATTTTTCTTTTATCATTCTCAAACGGTCACGATTCTTTTCCATCCTTCAGAACGCTGGAATACTGTGTAGTATGACCGTATCTCTGACATGTGTCCCGTGACAACCCGATACTCATCTGATTCTCAAGATAGTTGTGATATTAATAGCTTACCACACCAGTGCTCTCCTCTTCTAGTTGCGAGAATCAAACTACGTCCAATAATCATCAAAACTCTCGAACGGACTACCCACGAGATTGCCCGCGCCGTGTCCAGGCTCGTAGCACATTTACTGGGCAAACTTCCTCGAGAACGAAATGGCCAAGGTACTATTCGGGCGCGTTTGAGCAACGTAATATCGTGGGCCCGCCGACGGTAGTATTTTCGAAAGCACCCCACTCTCGCTGGCAAGGTTACATTCTACTGCGTAACCGCCTGTCTGGGTCTCCTTAACACCTCCGAGTACACGCTTTTGCATGTCAGCTGCGCCTTCCCAAATTCCGCGCGTTTATTATGCACATAAAGAGATTTCCCCCTAAATCTTTAAAGCCGCTAGCGGCTGATTTATGAAGCTCATTGTTCTTCGACACAAATACAACGATGTCGAAGTATGTAATGGCATCGGGTGGACACGTGCGACTATATGGATTAGTTGAGACCTGGAGATTGTGCGAAATTAAATACCAGTTGGCAGCCTTGGCTACATAAGGCTATGCATCCTGGATAGTGTGCCTGCCTCACGATGCTGAAGCTTGCAAGTCTCACGTCGACTGAAATGGTACGTATTCAAATGAACATTTTCCACAATAAGACTCCGATAGCCGTCAAACTTTGATATCGAACGGGAGATCTATGATGTTGGGCGGCTGTTGATTCTAGGCCAGAGCTGACTGGCACTGTAATGTCCTGACCTGTGAGCCCGAGCCTGCCTGAATATATGATTTTCTCACTGATTCAAACCTAACGCGTAACATCGTACACTGGACACGTAGCATCCTGTACGCCGGGATCTATATATAATTCCACATCATATAAATAGTACACCAAATCACGAATTGGAAATTAACTGAGCTGTATCAGGCTGTATCTGGCTGTGTCCGGGTTTCACTTCTTGCTTTGCAAATGGAAGCTCGGAGCCACACAAGCAATCGTGTCGACACATGGAAATCCCTCGCCGCGTATATGAGCCACAGCGTAAACAGCGCCACAAGGCCGCATGCGCTCCCACTGGTCGCGAGCGTCAAGGTGGGCGTAGACGTGAAGACTTGGTAAGAGAACGCAAGCATGAAATACAGCATGCTGCAGAATAACGTGACTTCCGTGAGCCAAGAAGAATACAATAGCAAAGCACTCACCCCCACAACAGCATAGCATACGGAAGACTATGTACGGTTGCTACAGCTTTGGTGCCGAATGCGGACCCTGTCATCTTCTTGAGGAATTGAACCTGCAGCATTTTGTTGTAAGAATATGCGACAATCGATGCGCCATTCTTTGCTCACCGCTGTGTCGGCAGATTCCTGCCCATACATCCGACTCTGTCTAGTGAGAAACAAGGACACGACCAACGATCCAACGATGCAAAAAATGGAAAGATACGTGCTAATAATTGTGACCGAACCTGAATCCTGGGGACTGACGGAAGGCACGGCCAGAAAGCTGACGTCCACGGCGACCATCACAGTCGACTGGCATGATTAAGTAAAAAAAGAGCCGAACAGCGAGAATCGTGGCACGCACATATATTGTGATGCTTGACCATTCACTACTCAGCTTGCTGTTAAAATGCTTCCAGCGCGGAGAATTGATACTGCGGTCGACCCATACTCGTCGGAGTTCTTCCATATGTGACTGCGGAGCCCCGAACATTGCAGCATTGAAGGCCCATGAAAGAACTAAGATTAGCTTGTTCTGGTTCTTCTTTTTGTAAACGGTCTGGTCCGCATCCAGACGGGCAGAAGGGAGCCCACAGAAGTTGAAGAATTTAGCTCGGGCTGGTAGGAAGCTTAGAGGGAATGTATTGCGGAACGCGCGACTTACTGAAATACCGCATAAACCTGGCTACTAGACAGTCACCTCCTGGGGCAATATGGACATGATGATACTTACCAATGACACAGATAGAATAAGCGCCACCGACATTCTCTAATTTGGAGAATCAGCAATGCCACTAAAGAAACCTTTCGCTTGCCTCCAAGTTGGTCGATCAAGTCCAGAATTTTTGATAATTCATCACCGTCAAAGGGCGAGAGCGACACGTCTGTCGTTATGGTCTCTGCACACTCCTTTCAGCGACTCGTACATGGAGTCAAAGAGAAATTCTCACCAGCGCTAGCATGTACAACAACTTCTTTGAGTTCCTTGAGCAACTGAGGGCATGGTAGATTTTCATTGGGATACATCTCGCAGTGTTGCCTAGGAAGGACCTGATTAACCCTACATTAATCTTGCGTTTTCTATTCCGTCACTTCGTGAGAGGATTTCACAAACAAAAGCACAATACACACAATGACAGACTTGCCAGTACTGATGTTCAACAGCATACTCTGGAAACACGAGTCATCAAAACACGACGATTATCCACTGTAGAGGGCGCACTGATATGGCTCAGCTTTTCGACGCCCTGAACTCCACAATAGAGTTTTACTGTAGGTAGCTTATGGAGCCAGAAAAGTAGATGCTTGTTGTGGTCAATCAAATAGTATCTGCAAATTCCCACTCCAGTCCCCCGGTTCCATACCAACTGCACCACAAGCTCGATCTTGTCACAATCCAGCTTTAACCCAGGGGGCATAAGAGCGAGTACCTCATTCACATATGAGTCCATTTTGCATCGGCGACCTTCGCTCTGCAAGTTCGAGTCCGTATAAACACCCTGTTACTAGCAGTAAGAGTCCAAGTCTTCTTCATATTTCGGTAATAAATGACATACGCGCGTAGGGTCATGAAAATAGAGCGCTCCTTCTGGGTGTATACAGGCACGCCAGTTTCCACCTACTTGCTGATGTGCACTGCGCCCCATTTGTACTTATTTCGATCAAAAAGAAGGCAGCACTCACTCTAAGAAATTTCTCTCTAGAGGATCAATAAACTCGTATTTGTTGGTGTCGGGGTTTCTGTGATCAAATCAATACTGGATTGCAGTCGAAAGTTGGGATACAATAACTCACATTGACGGGACTTTGTCGTACCGTATCACATCGGAGGGCACGAATGGCTCAAACTCGGGGGAGCTCTGGTTCTGTGAGTTGGCTGGAGCTGCAGAAGATGATTGCAGCACACAATTAGAGGATGACGGAGGGGCGTGGGTCGGCAACAGTGAGCCGGATGAACAGGAAGCAGGCCCTGGCAATGATGAGACCTGCAGCTGATGGTTGCTCGGAGGAGGAAGCATTGTAAGCTGGCTGGAGCCAGCAACTCGCTCTGGGTGTCCGTCTGTATGAATGCACTGGAATCGGCGCCTGGATGCGATGCTACATGAATCGTAGTATAGCCGCAGAAGGGTGTGACATAGATGATGTACAAGTCGCAGCGGGAAAGCGAGAATTCTGAACAACACCTTCAGAAACGCTCGCACGCGGTGTATGAGCCCGCCGTCATGGTTGCGCGACATAGTGTTGTTAGCAGACAAGTTGAGGACACGAGGCACACAAAATAAAACACCCGAGGCATCTGGCAGTAACTCTATTTAATTAAACTTAATCACAACCTTCAAGTTGTCGGTTTGCTTCATGAAATAGTCATTCAGTGATTCGACTGCAGACCTCATGGCAAGACCGGGTATAATGAACTAGGCAGGACTACCCTATTGATGTACACAACACCATAACTGAAATTTAGGCTGTAGCCTATGTGTGCTACTGCTACTACTACCTACCAGTATTTACCAGTACCGATCAGAAGTTGACTGAGTCGAGTCGGCCGTATCCGACATTTTACTCTGCAAGCACCGAACCGTGAACCGCGACAGCATGTTAACCATGTCAAAGCATGGAAGTCCCTTGCTGCGTATAGTATAAACCAACGCCACAACGCCGCATCTGCTCGATCGAGCACTCCCAGTGGTTGCAAGTGTGATAGTAGACGTGGATGTGAAGACCTGGCAAAAGAATGCAAGTATGGAATACACCATGTTGCGGGAGAACCGGGTTTCAATAAGCCAAGAAGGACCCTCAATGTACAGTCACCCTCACAACAGCATAGCACACGGAAGGGCATGGACAGTCGAGGACCTCTCTGAAATTACCGGTCTGGGTACAAGTCTGCGCAGATCCCCGGTTTGTGTCTGGGTGCGTGCCGCATGTCCTGCGAAGTTATCTGCAAAACTTTAGTTTTGGATCACCGATGCCATGATCCGATGTACTATTCAGATCTCTGCTCATAAAGACGATTTGGTCTGTTCAAATAAAACAAGGACGCTAACCAATGCGAAATATGGAAACATATCACCGGGACTGGATGTGACTCCTATCACATTGACGGAAGGTACCGCTATACATAAAAGGCTAGCAGAGTTTGGCTGACAGGATTGAGCCAAGGTCGAAATCGAACAGTGAGAATCATGACAGGCATCACGATGCTCAACCATTGAAACTTCTCCCAGCACCCAGAGTCGATATCACAGTCGACCCATCGTCGTCGGAGCTCGCTCATGTACATGTTACTATGGGGTCCCAAACAATGTGGCGTTGAATGCTCGTAAAAGAGCTGATCAGCTTATGCCTGTACTCCTGGACGTAAACGGACTGATCGGCACTTTGGAATCTGTAAGTATTGAAGGAATAAGCTTGGAGACGTTGCATCGCGGAATAACAACCCACTGAAATACCAAAACCTGACTGGAAAAAATCAAACCCTGGAGGAAACGAGATGGGGGGCGCCGCCCCTGTTCTCTGATTGTTTAGTTTCGAGAATCACTAATGCTTCTGCCGTGATGAAGGAATATTCTGCTTGCCTTGAAATCTGCCAACCAAGTCGAGAATTTTGGAATATTCATCATCATCGAAAGGCGAGAGCGACACGTCTGCGGTAATAGCCTGTGCACCTTCCTTTCAGCGGCCTGTGGATGCATTCAGCACGGATTCTCACTAGCATGCACATGAAATTCCTTGCGCTCCTTAAGTAATTGAGGACCTTGCCGCTGTACACTGTACATATCGCATTGCTGCCTGGAATCGTATGAGTTTTGCGTTGATATTGCCCATCCTGTGCCATCAATTTATCAAAAGATTCAAAACAGCAAACGAATACACACAATGCCGACTTGCTAGTATTGACGCTTGACAGCATACTCTAGAAACATAAACCATCAAAACCTTGTACTTGTTGATGTCGAGCTTGCTGTGATCACCACAACGCTAGATTTCAGGCCAAATACAAGACCTCTTGTTGAAGTGGATTGATTTATCATATCGGATCACCTCAGAGGATATGTATAGCTGGAACTCAGCAGAGCTCCGGCTCTGGGAGTTGACTAGAGCTACAGGAGGTGGCTGCAGGACACAAGTAGAGGACGATGGAGGGGCATGGACCGGCAATGGTGGGATGGATGAACAAGACGCAGACCTTGGTAGTGGCGAAAGATGTCCGCCTGCGTGAATGGATCGGAACTCCGATATCAGTACGTAGATATGATCACAGAAGGACGTGAAACAGATTATGAATGAGTCGTAGCAGAAAGACAAGATATCTGAACTTGCTTTCAGAAACACTCGCAAGCTTTTCATGAGCCTTCGATCATTGTTGCGTGACATGATGTTGTGAGCAGAGAAGTTGAGGACACGAAAGAAACTCACAGAGCACAACAGGCGTAGTCAGATATGTGGTATCATAGTCAATGGCAGGACCCATAATAACATCAAAATGCTCATCGATTCAAACTACTGTAATATCCCCCAGCTAATAAGAACTGGTAAATTTTTGTAAAGGACTCTGTGTTACTGGTGAGACTCTGTCAAGGGGTATGTGGAAAAGAACCGGATTATCTGACACGTACTACACGATCAACTGCAGCATGACTCTGGCATTTGTCCGGGATAGTCCAATTATGGTTGAGCGTTGAGCTAAGGCTCTGAGCTCATAACGAGAAGACGCACACGATTGCCACTTAACTTGTGCTCATTGGCCACTCTGCAGGTCAGGCTGGGTGGGATCAGTTGATGGACTCCAGCAACGGAAATGGCCATGGATATGATTAAATGGAGACAGCGGGGTTGCAGCGGTAACGTTAAAAGTCAAAGCTGTGTAATGCCGTACAGGTGTGAAGGGTTGTGTTAGCAAGGGTTTGCCAGACGCACACATTCAATCGGGTGAATTCCCTCGCCCTTCCCCGAAGTTACGAGCAGGCGAAGTGTATCAGCTGCCAGTAGTTGGGTATCCTTCGAAATTACTATTAACGACAGGCCACAGGATACGAGAAAGCCTCACCAACGGTCTTTCGAATCCTTCCAAACAACAGCCTTACACGTACTTGTCAACCTCTGGCAGAGAAACAGGACATGATTTCCAGATCGCGACAGCCCACTGCGGCAGCAAAGAAGTTGGCTCTGATACCCGTGTTGACCTTGGAGGGTCACAAAGACTATATGTCATCTATATCCTACTTTCCAGACGGGAAGCGAATGATCAGCGGGTCGAGCGATAAGACCACTCGTCAATGGGACCTAGAAGCGGGAAAAGAAATTGAAGAAGCGCGGGATGTTTATGACCAGGATGTACATGCTGTGGGGATATCAAGAGATGGTCGATATGTTGTCACTGCGGCAAGTGGAGGTGACGGATCCGAGGAGCTCAAAGTCTGTGAGACGGGGACCATTGTGAGAACATTTGAAGGTCACTCGCGGAAGATCAACTGCATCGATATCTCCAGGGACAGCACGCTACTGGCGAGCGGGGCAGAAGATAAAACAGCGCGAATATGGAGCCTGGAAACTGGCAAACTCGTGGCTGGCCCATTCCAGAGTATTTATTTGGTTGGCGCAGTCCGATTTTCGAAAGACTCCAAGAAGCTTGCAGTCAAATCGCGGTGGGGAAAGTACCTTGAAGTGTGGGATGTCCAAACACAAAAACTGGATGTCAAAGTGGGGACATTTGGTGGCGCTCACTTTTCATGCACACCAGTGTTTTGGACTCCCAAAGACAAAACCATCGTAACCGCCTTCAGCTTCCAATACTCTAGCTCCCCAAACACGATCTATGAATTCGACGCGTCTACGCTGGAGACTGTTAGAGCTCCCTTTGCAGGACACACTCATCATCACCGGTCTAGCACTTTCACTTGATTGTGCTCTCCTCGCTAGTGCTTCTGATGACAACACCATTAAGCTTTGGGCATTCGAGTCCCGTCAACTCCTCGCCTCATTCAATGTTATGTATCCTCACTGCCTCATCCTCTCACCCGACTCGTGCCAACTAGTTTACACCACTCGGCGCAACAACAACATCTACTTATGCAACATTCTCCCTGAAACCCTCGCTAACATTCAGCCTGTACCACAAGTTAGAGTGCGCAGCCCACCCCGAATACTAATGTTGTTCATGCGCTAACGTTTTCTTGCAGGTCAGTGCTCTTAGAAACCTACCTTTCGCTGATGTACTCATCCCTTTCATTTATTCATTTATACCACCCAATTAATCCCGTTTTTGCAGTGTGACGCGTTCTCTTTCACCACAAATCAATCCACTAGTGAGGCCCCACAGAATGCGCAATGGAGCCTCCCTTCCTATTCTCTACCAGCTTCCCCTGTCAGTTTCGCCCGTTGTCGTGCAGGGTCCGCCATTACTGACATGTGGCAGTGGCCTACCCTTCTCCCTCCGCCGCAGATACCCTCTCCTACAATAGGACCGCGGCATTTACCCCCCAACCCCTGCGAGCTCCTTCCCTCGACTTCCAACACCGTCCCAGTCCTCCCCATTCGTAATGATGACCCTAGTGATCTCTCTGAAACAATATTCCAAGACCTCTCAATATATATCACAAAGGACGGAGAGTATCCTGTCGCTCGTGGCGGGTTCGGGGAAGTCTGGAAATGTACTTATCACATTGATCGCGGATCGGTCAAGGTTCGTTTGCGGTGTTGTTTGTCCATCAGCTAAAATTCATAATTGGGCAGGTCGCGGTGAAAGCATTGCAAGTTTATGCTGCCGATCAACTTGGTGCAGCGAAGACGAAAAAAATCAAAGTGAGTTCCTTGATAAAAGACTGCATCTTTTACTCACGGGTTGCCATTTTGTAAAGAATAAAGCGTGAACTCAGAATATGCGCCAGTCTCAAGCATCCAAATATTTTACCCGTTTATGGTTATACGTATGGCTTCGGCCCATTCCTAGCGATAGTCAGTCCTTGGGCGGAGAATGGTAACCTGTCGGAGTATCTGGGGCTTGGAGGCGCGGCTCTTACTCTCGTTGGAAGATTCCAGATCGTAATTCCTCCCTTGTATTTCATGTGGACTAAAAACTGATGGAAATCTCAGCTCAGGGATATCATAGCTGGTCTGCGATATCGTACGTGGTACTTACTCTCAGTGCTGGACCTGGAGTCATAATTATTCCTCGCAGTCCATGCCAACAGAGTAATTCATGGTGACTTAAATGGGGTAAGTTCGACTTCTCGATAGTTCCAATTTGATTGAGACGTGAGTTCCAGCCTAATGTGCTCGTCAATGGTGATGGCACTGCGTGTGTTGCTGACTTCGGTCTTTCCTTGATGTATTCGGAGGTCATAAGCGCCTCTCGGGCTTCCTGGACTTCCACCCTCAAGGGCAATGTACGATGGATGGCTCCTGAGCTACTTGGAGCAGATATGGAGGATGGATCTCCAGGACGGCCGAGTGAGCAGAGCGACATCTTTTCATTCGGCGGTATTATGCATACTCAATGCATTTGTACCCCCCCTATCTATCAGTTGTATATTTGGCTACCTGGTGGAGATGACCCAACCCTCCTTGAGTCTGAACGAGCTCGGTATTGCCGCTGCTCAGCTGCAATCTAAAAGAACAAGTCACTCACCCACACAAGTTCATTCCACTCCAACGTTCCTCCAGCATGTACGAGTTGGCATAAATTAATACCCTTATTACTAGCGATATATGGAACACCGAGGGTACATTATAACGAATACCATACGCGGTGGAAATGATGCTCCTTCAGGGTGTACACACTAAACAACGCGTAAGAGAGGGATGGCGGGTAGCATGACAAAAAACTACAACTGCAAGAGTTACAAATATGGCGAACTCTAAAGTCGTAGTGTGGATCAAGAGACGTGTCGAACATGAGCAAGTCAGACTTGGAGACAATGGATAGCTGCACCCGAAACCCCACATGGATCCACACCCTCGTGCCTCTGGCAGGAATGCACTCAACACAAGGGTTGCTCAGAGATCCCACAACGATCTTATCAATGCTGATTTCAAGGGTATAGGGCGCACTGCAGCATGGCTTTCTTTGTCCGAGATAGTCCAATCATAGTTAAGCGCTAACGAAAAGCAAGGCAGTAGATACAAGGTTCGAAATGCTGTGCAATGCCCAGATGCCATGCTGAATAGGCATGTTATGAAGTACATACAAGATGAAGTTGCCAGACGCACATATATTCATTTAGGTGAATCGTTCACTCTTTCCCAAAGTTAGTTGCTAGCCTCTAGGTAATATGTCTGAACTTTCGATGCTGACGAGCTGACAATCGGCATCAGCAGGCAAAGCGTGCCAGCTACCAATAGGTGGGCATCCTTCAAAATCTTTATCGACGTCAGACTATAGCACACGAAGAGACCTCACTGACGGTCCTTGAACCCAAATCACAACCGAAACCTTACCAGTTCCTGCTAATATCTCTGGCAGAGACCGACCATGGCTTCCATATCAATACAGCCCGCCGCAGCAGCAAAAAATTATGTTTTGACACCCGTGTTGACCTTGAAGGGTCATAAGGACGCTATTCCATCCATGTCCTACTTCCCGGACGGCAAGGGAATGATCAGCGGATCATATGATAAGACCACTCGTCTATGGGACCTAGAAGCGGGTACGGAAATTGAAGAAGCTCGGAATGTTTGGGGGCAGAGCGTGCATGTGGTGGAGGTATCAAAGGATGGTCGGTGGGTCGCCGCAGGTGGTGGAAATTACATGAACGTGGAGTTTAAAGTCTGTGAGGTTGAGACGGGGATCGTGAGAACACTTGAAGGCCAATCACGGTGCATCGATATCTCAGCAGATAGCACGCTGCTGGCGAGCGGGTCAAAAGATTCCTCAGCGCGGATATGGAGCTTGAAAACTGGCGAACTCGTGGCTGGTCCATTCAAGAGTGATGAGATGGCGGGCGCCATTCGATTTTCGCAAAACTCGAAGAAGCTCGCAGTTAAATCGTGGCGGGGGAAACACCTTGAAGTGTGGGATGTCGAAACACAGAAATTAGATGTTAGAGTGGGGAAAAATGGTGGTGTGGGCATGACATCCGCGCCAGTGTTCTGGACTACGAAAGACAAGACCATCGTAACTGCTTTCAGCTTCACGGATGACCACCCGAAAACGATTTATGAGTTTGAGCCATCGACGCTCATGACTGTCGGAACCCCCTTCCGAGGCCACACCCGTGTCATCAATAGTCTAACACTCTCACTTGATTGCGCCCTCCTTGCTAGTGCTTCTGATGACCACACCATCCAGCTCTGGGCTTTGAGTCCCGTCAGCTCCTCGCCTCATTTGATGTTCCGTATCCCCTCAACGTTATCCTCACACCCGACTCGCGCCGACTAGCATACACAACGTTGCATGACAACAACATCTACCTATGCAACACTCCACCCGACATCCTTGCTAGCATCTGACTCGCACAACAATCACCTAGAGTACTAGTGTACAGTCATCCCTGTACATCCACCGTCCATGCGCTACGCGGTGGGGCAAGGCCAATCTCTATAAACAGTCTATGGACCTACGGAGGATCCACTCCAGATGTCCTCAGGGCACCAATACTGTCCACCATACCTCTTCCCCCACTACCGCCGAGACCTTCTACAATGGCCTCATGGTCACCCAAGTTACCCTCCCACACACAGGAACTTCTTCCCTCCTTGTCCAACACTGGCGCAGTTCTCTCTTTTCATAACCACGAATCTGGTAATTTCCCCCCTGAAGCCATGCTTCAAAACCTCACGGGATATGTCACCAAGGACGATGACTATCCTGCTGCTCATGGCGGGTTCGGGGAGATTTGGAAATGTACCTATCTCAACGATCGAAGACCGATCAAGGTGTGTTTGATGCTTTTTGTCTGACCATCTGCCTCAAATTGATAATTGTGCAGGTCGCAGTGAAAACATTGCAGGTGTATACTACCGATCAAGCTGGTGAAGCAAAGAAAAAAAAGAACAACGTGAGTGGCTGTAGCTCGATGAAAGCTTGTATCTATGACTCACCCCAGAGGTTGCACTTCATAGAGGATAAAGCGCGAACTCAGAATATGTGCCAAACTCAAGCATGCAAATGTTCTGCCCGTTTATGGTTATACAGCTAGCTTTGGCCCATTTATAGCGATAGTGAGTCCTTGGGCGGAGAATGGTAACTTGACAGCCTATCTGGAGCGTGAGGGTGCAGCTCTTACTCTTGTTAGACGATTCCAAATGGCAAGTCCTTGTATTCCATGTAGATTACCGACTGATGGCAAACTTAGCTCAGAGATATCATAGCTGGTCTGCAATATCGTAAGTGTTTAGTTGGTTTGATGCTGGACCCGGGGTTGTAACTACTTGCAGTTCATGCCAACAATGTCATCCATGGTGACTTCAATGGGGTGAGCTCGACCCTTCTCGATAGTTTCAATTTGATTAAGATGAGACCTCCCTCCAGCCTAATGTGCTCATCAATGGCGATGGTACTGCTTGCATCGCTGACTTTGGTCTTTCTTTGATGTATTCGGAGGTTATAAGCGCCTCTCAGGCTTCCTGGACTTCGAATCTCAAAGGAAATGTGCGATGGATGGCTCCCGAGTTACTTGTACTGGAGCGGGAGGATGGATCTCCAGCACGGCCAAGCGAGCAGAGTGACATCTTTTCTTTCGGCGGTATCATGCTGCAGGTGTGTCTGGGGTGATTTCGACCTCTGGGTGATATCACAAGCTCCGCTTTTAGGTTCTCACGAACAAGATTCCCTATTATTATCTCCTGAATGATGCCGCTATCATCTTGGCTATGCATAAGTCGCAAAAGCCTTCCCGATCTCGTTATCCTGTGCTCCTTGAAAAGCATTGGCAGTTCATCGAGCAATGTTGGTCAACTGATCCGGGGGACCGTCCATCGACGGAGAGAGCTGACGACGTGATCAGGAATGAATTTTATTCGCTGTCCAGATCTCGTTGATTCTTGAACTGGTTTATCTAAGAATTTATTTGCAGTACAACCAAATAGACAGCATGATGCACAGTAACTAATGTAGGGTCAACCGCAGACTTCTTTTGTATTGTAATATCACAACATACTGGACTTACCAGTACCACGTACACTAGTTCTGGCCTCCCACAGCAGACCTCATGCGATATATTCTCCTTCATGAGTTAGTCAATATACTGTCCGATCGGTAGACATCATTCTGCAATGCTTTGATCAAATTTGACTACTTGGTACAGCGAAACACAGGCCGAAAGGTAACTGAGCCGAATCACTATCAAGGTGTGAAACGGCGTCTAATCCAAAATTTGAGCCACCACACCAACTCCTTTAAAAGATGGAAATATCTCGCCGCAGTTAAGACCATAGTAGGAAAAGCATTACGATGCCGCATGCACTCCCAGTGGTTGCGAGTGTGATGATGGACATGGACTTCCCGCTAGGTGTTGGATTTTCTGTGGCAAGTGGAGGAGAGGGCGCGAAGACGTTCGGGATAGAAGGGGGGGGGGGGGCTAAAAAATAACAGAAAGTCAGTAGTAATAATGTATACAAATAAAATATCCATCATAGAGGGCAGGATTAATGAGATTATCAGCGATCTCGCTGGTACAGGGGGCTGAACCTAAGACATTGTCATGAATGGGTGTTGTAGGGCCTCTAGGTGGCATGGTGCATTGTGCTAATGTAGGAGAAGATAATGCGGGGATGGGAAGATAATCTGTCTGGTAAGCAGAAGCTATCACTAGAACACCGAGGGTACATCATATGCCTATACCCACTAAATACATGCAAACACGTGCAAAGCACTGTAAGTAGATGCACTCGGATTTCGAACATACAAATAATTGTGTGTCAACAGATCCACCACAAGCATGACCGTAAAAGCAGCCAGCTGGAGGCTTTATTTTTCCTAAACACGTCTCTCCCTTATCGTGCCTCCGCCCACCTATTCTCTGCCCAAGCTGGCGCCCCATGTTTGGCAATATTCAAGTCCAATCTAGGGTCACCCATGACAGGTAGGGCTTACCCAGGCACCACTCGCGGGTGAATATTTGAATCGTGGGTCGGGTACGGCTACCTGTGATTGGCTCCCCTGCACGGGTATGGGTACGAGGAGGTACCCGCAGGTATCCGAGTTTGGCTTGGCGAGAACGTAACCCAGACAGTCTTGAATGTATGGCAATCTGACATACCATCTCGTGAGGCTTTGATAATCCCAGAGAACTTAATGTTTGACCCTGTCGTCTGTCTCCGAATATACTGTCTTCCAAGATCATATCTATGCGCTGTGTTTTACCACTCCTCGATGACGCTGGCTGGTGCTATCGCCGACGTCCACTTTACAATTGTGCACGGATTAAACAATTAAAGAAGTCAGTCTTCAATTAGAGTCAATGCTATGCTTTAGGAGCCCGTAGTATGGCGCAACCAGCAAGAGAGGGAACCGAAAAACTGAGGTATGTCATTAAAACACAAGTAACCAGTCTTTCGTACATTGAGCTTTTAGCATTGTGGTACCCTGGTACGTACTTCACGAGTTTCATACCTTCTGGAACTCTGGTGGAAGTCGTGCAAGATAAGGACGATAATGAATGTTAACTTGTCCCGAGTCCTTGCCATGTGATGGTCATTTTTATGCAATCGTGATTGCTACTCGGCCCCCAAGTTGATTTTCGGCAGGCAAGTTCACACACCCCTGCTTGTAACTTGGTTCTTTCATCCAGATGAAGCCAGAAAACAATATCGACACTTCCCAAGTGAAAGGGAATGCTTCTCCGGAGACAAAACTTACATTGCTGAACTCTATGGTGCGGCTGAACCCCCGTGACGTCTTGCGTTCGACTGGCAAGCCCTTCAGAGGTTTCGCAGCCGAATTCGTGTCCCGGATGCGACTAGCAGAGGCATCTGTATTGTCAAAGACAGAGGAGCCGGAAAAACTCGAAGGACGGACCGTCTTTGAGGTGATCGTCGATAAAGGTGCCCTAGATTCCTGGTAGACGCTCTGCTCATTGACGTATCATGTGGCGCCCGGCTTAGACATGGCCAATGAACTTGAAGGTGGAACCATGCACGGTGGTTGTTTGGCCATGATAATTGAACTGCATGTTTCTTCTACTCATGTTTTGTCTGGAGCTAATATGAATGCGCAGCTGCTCGCCAACGCCCATTTACGTCCTTAGAGCTTCGACAGGCGCTTATGGCGTATTCGGTGTACAACAGTCTTTGAATATTGTGTTTCACTCACCAGCGGTGCCGTACGTTCAAATGGCACATCGATTAATTCCTGCTGAACCATTGTGCCAGGGGCGACAAACTACATATCGTGAGCACGACACTTGCCATTGGTAGCCGGGCACGCTCTGGTCGTTGTGAAGTGAGATTCTGACAAGCTCTCGTTGCGCCATCTGCTCATGTGACTTCAACAGGTATGGAATGTAACGCGACACCGACTAATCGCATCAGCTGCATACATCAACATGGTTCCATCTGAGTCATCCAAACTCTGACCTGCATGAATGAGTTGTCACGTTGATTCCTTACACATGCCACGATCCTTGAAAAGTTCATCCATTCCATATACATAATGTAGTTATCCGCAGGATGTGATATTCGCCAGATATCCATAACCCAAATGCATACGAGGGTCATCACGATATCTATAGCGCAAATGAATGATTGAAGATCGAGTCTGCGATCTCGAGTGATAAGCAGCCCAAATGAGTTCATCTCTTCTTTCAAGTGTTTATATCGAGGGCCATGAAGGGACCAGCCTAAATTCTCCCCGCGCCAACAGATCTCAATATGACCATCTTCTTGTCTTCCCATGCCCTGAGTACTTTGAGAAGCTGTAATATTGTATCGCGTGTCCCTCATCGGATGCCGTTGATGCTTACGCTGCCCATTTTTTCGTCATTGTCGAGGAGGAACTCAAACAGGCGAAATAGTCCTTGTCGTCGTCGGGGCCAGATGGGAATGCCGAGTCCGGCACGGGGGGTGAGGGTGATTTCCTTAAAACTGATTCCGAGAGACGAAGAAGAGCAAGACCGGTGAAAAGATGGCCAGTGAGATCATAATTTTGTAACGCAGCTGGTAAGTGTGAATTAGCCCATTCAATCAGACCCACGTTAGAAGGATTCAGCTGTATAAGGTTCGTAAGATTATGTCTCACCGCAGAGAAGGCAGTAGAAAAACTGCGATAGTTCGCGAAGGGCATACCTCTCTAATCGGGCGGGGAGGAGCTTGGTTCGCCACAGATGATCATCTGGACTCGTCCCTCAGGCTGGCTTGAAATGGGCTGCTGAGTAAAGAACGAATCAAGGCGGGCCCGTTCGCTATCCTGTGCGTCGCTGGCATTCAGCGATGGTAAACCCATCAGAACGTGAGCATCACGAGAAGATAGTTGATTTGGATTCTCGCGACGCAAAGCCTTTCGCGCTGCATCGCGAGCGGTAGGAGACGACGGTCGGGGAGGGTTCATTGCATAGGCGGCTGTTAAAGGGATAGTGGGGATGTTGACAAAATAACAGGCTCTATTTAACAGAATGTCAGATAAGCGACCAAGGTGATGGCTCGGACTTACTCGAATAGTCTCTGCCAATGGTGACCTTCATGACCACTTTCATCCACTCGCGTACCACGATTTGCTCATCAGAGCTGAAGAAATGCGTCTTGTCGCACTATCCTGAAGCCATAACGTCCTGGATCGACGCTCTCCACAATAACCTTGTATCCGACAATATTGATGTAACTCTTGATTTTCACTTCCTGAACAACTTGCATCAGTGTATGTCTTCATGATTAAGTAGGCTGTGATATCCACCGTCTTGTTGTCACTCCGCAGGATGTACAAATGTGGGCCCTTGATAACGAAGTACCGCACCTTCCAGGCATTTTCATGGTCGCCTTTCTTGCGCATCCATCCTCGGTGATCAGGGGTGCCGATCCGGTCAATGATATTCTTTCCTGGCTTGAACGTGATAGGACCTCGAGACTGGCTCTTGGGACCACTGCAATGTGGTTTTTCAGTACCGTCGGGGACTTCTCTTTCAGTGTTTGACTATCCGCATCCTTGCCTTTCAGCTTCTCGAACGTCTTCCCCTTCTCCCTTGACTTCCTCTTCTCATCAAGAGAATCGCTGCGCGAGGGATTGCAAAGAGTGCTGGAAAGCGATCTGTCTAATGTTAATGGGCGGCTCGAGGATTTACTACCGCTGTACAACTGGGAAAGATTGAGACTCGAACATTTATCCATTGGACTTTCGTTGTTAATCAATGACCTGTTTCAAAGTGAGTAATTAAGCAGCTCGGTGCGTACGAGCTGATCCTTGGCGGAGGCTGCCTGGACTTCCCGAAGGATGTGGCGAAAGTGCCTCCGAACAAACTATGCCGCTCTGTGCCTTTCGTCGTACCCTCCCATTTATTCCGGCTATACTTGCTGTCAATACTGGAGTCGTCCAGCAGCTCCCGTTTCCGTGATGATCCGAGTGTTACTACCGCCAACTCCAATGGCACTGAATCTAGAATGCGGCAGCAGAATTATCGAAGAAGTGTCGCCCTTCTCTTTCGCGGTAGACGTGGACTCCGTGGAAACGGCCAAAGAGGTGCTGGCGTTGCTTGGCGGCAGATGATGCATTTTCTCCCTGCAGAAAAGGTTTGACTGATACGTACAGAAAGAAGATATGAAAAGGGTTGTATTAGGGGTTCGGCCAGGTGTCGAGGTTAGAACGAACTGTACAAGGTTTAGGATCTACATAGTGATGTTGTGGCTGTGTAAGTATAATTTGGCACGCATGGGTTCTAAAAATGACACGGCTCTCAGGGAGTCACTCAGTAGCACTCGGTACTACTCAGTAGACCGCCTCTCTCCCTCCACAGCGGTAGGAAGGAGCCTAGGCAGGGAGACCCCCACTTAAGGACGTTGGCGGCTACGTTAAAATTGCGAAATATATTAATTATATTCTTGCAGCTTGCGTCTTTTTCTCTTTCTTCCTCATCGCCGACCATGCAGATGACAGCCACCTTTTCGAACACTACACCCACACTTTCTCCGAGTCTGCCATCGCCTTGATGCCACTCGCCCTCGACCATACGCGTGTGCTGTGCACTCAAACCCTATCCCTGCTGCTGCTGACCACGACCTCCCGGCGCTCCCAACTGAACCTATGAACGCGGCCCTGGCGCTGTCATGAGCGCAACTTCCCACTGCTACCCTTACCCTAGGACAGGAACTGCTCAAGCACGGGATCGATGCATTCATATTATCCTTCGTTCATTCACTTGTTTCCCTCGTCAACCTCATCTCCGTCAACCTGAGCTATCCAGAACTCCCATCCATCATCAACTTTCAGTAGATCTCCTACAAGAAATATTCTTGCTCATCTTCAACGACATGCCAGAGTCTCAGGCTATCCTCTGATATGGAATAACTACCATCTTGACCAATTTTACCAGCCCTCCCTTGATGTGTTGACTTTGGCGGTTCGTGGCACATTCGACGACCATCAGAGTTGTGCTTCCTGAACGACGCCCTGATTTATTTAATGTTCGATTCTTTCTACCTCTGCTCCAGTTTTGGCTAACGTACTGTACGCATTCTTGGGAATGTCATTTCAGGCGAAATACGACTCCGATAGTTGTCAAAATGTCTCCGGGGTTGAATGAATGAGACATGCATCGTTTGTGCCAATATGCACATACTTATCCAAGTTCCTTGGCCATTTTGGCATGGAATATCGTAGACGCGAGCAACAGTGTCGAATAAACACAGGCAGGATCATCAATACCGCTATCATCGTGTAAATGTAGGTGCAATTATAAGGTCTAACAACATAAGTAGCAGTAATGCATTTCGGGATGTCTGATATGCATATTAATAATACACCGAACGATTGTTCGGAATGTAACTCGACCGAGTCACTATCAAGGCTGTGGCCCAAATCGTATCCGATTAAGCATCCGACATTTCTCTTTGAAATGCGCCTGCAACCACGGCAAAATATGGAATTCCCTCGCCGCGCTTACGAGCCACAGGGTGAAAAGCGCCACAATGCCACATGCACTCCCGGTGGTCGCGAGAGTGATGATGGGCGTGGACGTGAAGACCTGGTACGAGAACGCAATTATGAAATACACCATGCTACAGAAGGACAGGAATTACGTGAGTAACGGAGGCTCAACAACAACAAAAATACTCACCCCCACAGCAGCATAGCATACGGAAGACCGTGCACAGTCGCGAGCGATTTAGTGCCGAATATAGATCCTGTTACGCGCGTGAGGAATACGACCTGCGATGATTTTGTTTCAGCAATATTTAATCACCGGTGCACCGTTCTTTCCTCACCGCTGCGTCGGCAGATTCCTGCCCATACATCCGATTCTGTCTAGTGAGAAACAAGGACACGACCAACGATCCGACGATGCAAAACAAGGAAATGTACGTGCTGATAACCGTGACCGAACCCGTATTCTGGGGATTTACGGAAGGCACAGCTAGGAAACTGACATCCACTGCTACCATTACAGTTGACTGATATGATTCAGCAAAATAGGTGTCAAGTGATAGGATTCACAGTACGCACATACATTGTGATGCCCGACCACTCACTGCTCAGCTTGCTGTTAAAGTTCTTCCAGCGCGGAGAGTTGATGCTCCGGTCGACCCACACTCGTCGGAGTTCTTCCATGTGTGACCGCGGGGCATCGAACAGTGCGACGTTAACGGCCCATGACAAAGCCACTAAAAACTTTGACTTTTTCTCCTTGACGAAAAGAGACTGGTCCGCGTTTAAACGGGCTTCGGGCAGTCCGCAAAAATTGAAAAACTGAGCTCGCGCTAGTTGGGAGGTTAGAAGCGATGTATTCTGCAGCGCGGAACTTACAGAAATAGCGCATGAACCTCACTGAGAAATAATCATCCTCTAAATGAAAACAGGATTCAAATACGACGCGTACCTATGACACATGTATAATGGGCACCCTGGACGTCATCTAGTGTCAAGAATCAGTGATCGCTCTGCCGCCATAGATAAACCTGTCGCTTACTTTCAAGTCGATCGATCAAATCTAGAATTTTCGATAATTCATCAGCGTCGAAGGGCGACAGCGATAAGTCCGTTGTAATAATCTCTATAAACTCATTTCAGCGACACACGGTGGACTGAGAAGGAAATATTACCAGCGCTAGCATGCATAACGACTTCCTTGAGTTCCTTGAGTAACTGACGGCCTGGCAGCTTGTCACTGGGATACAGTTCGCAGTGTTGCCTGAAATCTGATTAATCTTACACTAATACTGCAAGTCCTGTTCCATCACTCTGTTAGAAGAATGTCACGACCAGACAATGAATACACACAATGACAGACTTGCCAGTACTGATGTTGGATAGCATACTCTGAAGATGTAAAGAATCAAGAACACAGTGATATTTACTCCTGTAAGAGGACGCACTGATGTGGCTCCACTTCTCGACTCCCAGAACTCCATCAAAGATCCTTGCCGTGGGCATCTCATCAAGCCAGAAAAGTAGACGGTTGGGATGATCGACGAAATAGTACCTGCACACCCTATGATGATTCGGATTCCTTGTCAACTCCACCACGAGCTCGATGCCACCACTATGCAGCTGCAATCCACAACGTGAAGCCATCAGAGCGAGCAACTCGTCGATACACGAGGCCATGCTAGATCGGCGTGTTTCATTCCGCATGTTTGAGTCAGTGTAAATACCCTGTTACTTGCAATAAGCGACGGAGGGTACGTTGTAATGAATGATATACGCGAACGGAGTCATGAAAGTATAGGGCTCCTTCGGGGTGTACACGGGCACACCAGTCACCGCTGTCTTCTAAACTACGCTCCGTCATCAAGCACTGTTTGCTCCAACAAAATGATCGGACTCACTCTGAATAGTCTCTCTTTCCAGCAGGAATATTCACAAGTTTGACTTCACGCTTGCTGCGACCCTATTTAGTCCATGAATTTATTCGAAAGATGAGAAGCCCACATTTGAGGGTTTTTATTGTATCGCATCACCTGGGAGGGCGTGGTTGCCCTAAACACTGGATGACACTGGGGGAGGATTGGAGCTGCAGGACGCAGTTGCTGGCCATGATTAGCTGATGTTGCAGGAGACAATAATGAGACCGATGAATTGGCCGCGGTCCCTGATAGCGGTGGCACCTGTAGTTGAGTATGGTTGCTCACAGGAAGGATGGGAGGCAGGATTGAGCCAGCAACTCGCTCTAGGTGTCCGTCCCTTTGAGTGGGTAGGAACTGGCGCCTACGATATAGTTGCAAAAGGGTATGAAACAGACGATGTATGAGTCGTAACGGGAAAGCAACATATCGAGCCAATGCCTTCAGAAACACTCTCAATAGATTGATGAGCCTCCTAGCTTCATGCCTGCGTGACATGGTGTTGGTACGGACGAATGCAGACAAGCTCAGGACATGAGGTAACACAGATGCAGATTATTCGAATATTTGGATAGCGAGTTGGCACCCTCGCAGCTCGCTGTCCTTGCAACAAACCAAGACTGACGAGAGTATCATAGCATGCTATCATCGTCCGAGACATGGAGCCGAGTAAAATTATCACACGATATTGAGGAGTTTCATAATATCTTTGTTTGCCCCTACAGGCTACGTGACATGGCAAGACCGCAAGTATGGCTACGGATAATAAAGGAACATACGAAAATGAGACGATGCGAGAGGTGAGGAAATGCAAATGAAGTGTCAAGGACCCAAACTATCAGACATCGCATCAGTGCGAGATAGCAGCGGGTAACCTGATATAAAGATCGGAGGGAAAAGACAAAGGTAAACCTCTAGTCTTCGCCTGCAGCCTCAGCCTCGTCTTTCGTATCTGGTTTCTCTGTAAGCCAGCTAAGAAACGCATATTAGGTTGGTAGGAAGACGACGTACCTGAATCCTGCATGTCTGAAGTCCAGAGGGTAAGGTTGTCCCGTAGTAGCTGCATGATGAGGGTCGAGTCCTTGTAGCTCTCTTCCGAGAGCGTGTCAAGCTCAGCAATTGCATCGTCAAATGCTTGCTTGGCAAGGTGGCAGGCACGGTCGGGGCTGTTCAAGATTTCGTAGTAGAAGACAGAGAAGTTGAGGGCAAGACCAAGGCGGATAGGATGTGTGGGCGGTAGTTCTGTGACAGCAACTTCCGATGCATCCTTGTAGGCACCCAGGGACTTGTCTGCGCTGTCCTTGCGCTTGTCGCCGGTAGCAAACTCTGCGAGGTAACGGTGGTAATCACCCATCCTGTTGGAGTATGACGTCAGTGAATGATTACGCATGTCATTGGGAGACGTACATCTTGTGGTAGAATACCTTCGACTCGCCAGAAGCAGCGGAGGGGATTAGGTGTTTGTCAAGGACGTCGAGGATGTCCTCGCAGATTTTGGCGAGCTCGCCTTCAATCTTCTCCCTGTAACCCTTAATCATGGCTACTTGAGCCTCATTACCCTTGGACTCCTCCTTCTGCTCAATCGAAGAGACAATGCGCCACGATGCACGGCGTGCACCGATAACGTTCTTGTATGCTACGGACAGAAGGTTGCGCTCTTCGACAGTTAATTCCTGGTCAGACGACGCCACTCGCTTCATGTTCTCGACCATTTCTAAATGATTGTAAGCGACTGTACAAGCCAGGCATGTTGGTTAATTACCTTCGTAACGCTCAGCCTGCTCAGCGAGCTTAGCGAGGTAGACAGAGTCCTCACGCGTTTCAGGCATCTGAGGAACAGTTAGCAACGTGATTGACGCGTCTTAAACGCGTCAAATGCTCACTATTGTATGAGTTGAGAATGAGTATAGAGCTAGAGAAAGAGTAAGACAATGAGCAAGGCAAGCTTGACGTTGAGGAAGATGAGGAGGACGTACGAGGAGTTGAGGATGGTGGTTGTTTAGAAAAGAGGAGCGTTGTGGAAATAAACCGCAAAATTAAATTGAGAGCTGGGCAGAGGGTTCGGGTATAGGGCAGGGTCTAGGGTATATCCAATTTTAGAAGATATTCCCACGCCACACTCACCAAGATCTGTGTCTTTGATTGTTGCTATTGTGAATTCTAGAACCTCGTTTGTGTCAATTCCTTGTCATTGTCGGCCTCGTTGTTCGGCCATCTTTTTAATGTTGTACTCATATGTTTTTATTGTTGATGGCCTGCAGGTACTTGAATTAAGACGTCCTTGAACTCTTATCGACTAAGCGCTCCACATAGCCTCGCGAACACTGCCAGCCGCCAATTATAGAATTCGCTCCTCTTCAGACGTGCCGTCACCAAGCTCCATCATGAACGTTACTACGACGCAGGCGGTGATGACACTGACAGGCTATCCAGGTTTCGGCTCCCATTGGCCTATGTTCAACGTTCTTGTCCTTTCACACGAATAATCTTATCGCCGTTACAGGTCACGCTATGTTCTATGCATTGGAAACGTTGTCTGGTCATGCCATTATCAATTTACCCGCGCATAATCTATCCCACACTGGCGCAACGTATTTCTCCGCGCTTAACGGATTTGAGCGAATGTGGTAGCCCGCGGTCATAATCAAGAAGGAACGACTGTCTTCTTTATGGTTTGATTTGGGGAGACTTGCCGCGATTATACACGACGAGACCGATATCTCGAAGGAATCCCCTCATCAGGCTACTGCGCGATCATGCCCTATGTCGAGCTTCTAGGTTACTCACAGTGTCTCCGCCTTCTTCTCTTACTGGCGTGAATTTAATTCTTATCTTATCTGTCACTTATCATCCAGTAATTTGTCTAGTCGCCGGAGCGAATGGCGAAATACATTTATGTAATGCTTCCTGTATTTGCTGACCCCTCTTGACGCAAAGGCGGTCTTGAAAGCAGTGTCGAGCAGTCTTCAGTGCACCCGTCGATCGAAGGCAGAGCGTCTTGTTAAAAAGAGTTACATGAAAAACTGCAAGCATGAAGGCAAAATTATCGATGACAGACATAGCCTACAGAAGACAGGTTATACCTAGTCTCCTTTCGGCAGGCCACATAGGATGACAGTCGCTTCCTCGTTATGCATTCTACCATGATCGTGCATCTTTCCACAATAATTTCATCCTCGTACCTTCACCCCAAGTCACATTAAAAATTTCCCCCTAGCCAGGCCATGCATGACAAGGAAGACAGTCGGTTGCATAGGGTTTCACTAGGCTTCAGGTCGTGCATGTACTAGTAGTGCTTCCCTCTGCCCTACGCGGCTTTGTTGGAAACCTGAATTTAGGAGTATGCGTCAGTCATTGGCAGGGCGTAATAATTATAGATAAATTTCTTCTACATATGCATTCAGCACGATTCAGCATTAATAACGCACTGTCGTCCACCCCATCGTGCTGTGCCGACACGTTCGGAATAGCGATGTTTCTGCCACTGGTGAAATTCATGTCAGGGGTAGAAGCAGCCTCAAGCCCAACCAAATCAGTTGACCTGTGTACCCAGGCGTCTGTGGAGTACGAGCGTTTGCAGAATAGGGTAAAGCCAGCCAACTTGGCCTCGATCCGTGGCACTGAATAGTTGAGATTTCAAAGAGCATACCAGCTCAAAATCTATTGGAAAAAAATTGTATTGACATCAATTTGGATGGTTGGACACAGCGGGCACTCGAGTATGCCACCCACAGCATACGGAACGGACCGCTGGATATTGAGGAGTGATACACTCGCAAACTGAGGTTCGTCAGTAATCTCGAGAAGCTCTTTACCAACCGCACATCTCGATGGCCTACGAAACTCTATGGCGATCTAGGAATAGCATGCGAACTGTGATGCCTTGCAGCTTTGCCCGCCCAGTTGAGGACAGAGAGGTCATCCGCCTGCATGATAAGCTTCGACGGACCTGCGGAATGCGCAGTCTGCAGGTTGACGCCAAAATTACCCATCAGGGAATATGCTATATCTCTGACCCTTCTTATCTTGCGCAGGAATGTCGGCGGCTCTCATCAAAATCTTCAATATGTTGGACTCTGTGCAGCTTCATCGCTTTTATGATCTGTCAGGGGTAACCAGTGCTTGTTGAAGAATCTGATCTTGGCAGGTGCAAGGAGATCATGTAGCATCCAGTCCCTTGGCGTCCATTCATCATCCGCTGTGTCTTTGGACCAGGTGGGTAGTCCAGATGGGCTGAAATGCAATACCACCGAAACATGGAGCGAATCCACTCGTCCAGTTCAGTATTAATGATGCCTTTATCCATGCGATAGATATCTTACCGTACAAAAACCATGCCATAATTACTGGTCTTCTCACAAAAAACTGCAAAACCTTTGGAGCTTTTCGAATCCTGGAGCTCTGACTTGGGCCTTCTTCCTGTCTTCAAAGGTAGGGTAGACAGGCTTTCCTTTGTTCGATCATCAGTGAGACATGGTGATGTATTCGACGACACCGGAGGGCTTACACCATGAAGACTGGATAAAAGCCGGCCTAAATGGCTCAGATGTATTCCATCATGCTATGAAGATACTGCAAAGCACAGTATTAGTACCAGATATTTTTGTACTCATTAGAAGAGATATGGTCTCACGTCCGTGCCGCGGCAGACCCTGTACAGCTCAGGAGTGATGCATGATGTACGAGAGCGCTCCCGTGATCACTGATTCATTATTGATTCAGACATGTGAGCAATGGAGCATCCTCGACGGAATGGCCTGATACCCGATCAGTTGATATATTCGGTGCCAAGGCGGAGGAGATCTGGATCATTTGATCATCATTTGGGTTAAGCCATTTCAGTGCCTGGTCCCGGCGTGTTACAAGTTGCAACCGAGCCATGTCACGGCTTGTGCGATTTTCATTGTGCACGAATGCTGCAAACGGACATCAGCACCAGTGTCACTTGCCATGATATGTGATCATGCAAATTCTGTATCTATGTGTTGGTTGGCTTTGCGAACAAAGGGGAGGAACCAGATGGATTGTTAGCATACTTACTTATCCGAGCTATGTACAGAAAAGAATATTCGAGTGGTATAGTTTGAGCATGAGCCCAAAGAGTTCCCGAAATCAGCCCGCGTTTGTGCGGAAGTTGAAGGTGAATGAAGGATCTAAATAAACCGAAGGGGCCTCTTGCAATGCGTCTGGAAAAGTATGGTCTCCCCGTGCAAATGAGAATGGTACAGTGTACACATCCTTGAAGCTTTGAAGCGTTACGTGACGACGCGCTGAGTCACGCCGGGTATAAACGCGTCGCGTCATACAGTTCACAATTTCTCATCCACAACTGTGAACGCCTCCCACGAAATGCCAGCATAAAAACGTAAATCAGATGCCGAGGAAGCGTCATCTTCAAATCCCGCACTTCTCACTCCTCTGCGAAAGCACTCGTCAAAACCATTCTTGCTCACCCTGACACATATCCAATCCCAGATGACGACGATGATATCCGTCAGTCCCTGGTCGAGTTAGCCCAGTACGCGAAAGAGCTTGAGCAGAGAGTGTTCAGCAAAGAAAGGCTGGTTCCGCGCCCAAAGTTATGAGTGCGGATCAGGTTGCCGCGGCTGTCGAGAAGATCAGAAAGGCTGCCAACAGTGGTATCAAGAAACAGATGACCGTAGGTTTCCTCGATCATTCTCATCTGTCAACCTGTCATAAACGTGAATTACAGTGGAAACCATCGTGCAAGGCTGGCACTGCCAAGTGGTCCTACGATGGCGTTTGCGCTGATCCCGTTGTCTTTGGTACTGTGCTAGGCCTTGGCGGTCCACCAACGTGGAAAATGCACAAGATGCCCATTGATGACTTTGAAAAACGCATTGGTCGCCTCGACGCATCTGCCAGGTTTGCCTCATTAATTATTCTCTTTTTAAGCATGACTTGTTCTTACTGGGAGAAGGTCAGCACGTAAACATGCGCTGGAGCGATAGTGGAGAGTTCAAGTTTAATGGAACGTATGGCGCATAGATTACTCATCGCCTTCCCTCACAAATGTTTTGAAGAGTGCCCAACTACGACTTCTTTCTTGTCACTGATCGATCCTATAGGTACATACTTGCCCTGTAATTACCCTACACTACTGTTGCTCCCATGAATGGTTTACAATATTTTCATTAGTATCCCTGATTCCCCTCGAGATAAACCGGGAAGAACTTCGTATCTCGAAAATTTGGTTATGGCACGACTGTCCGCCGAAATGCACTGTGCAGGCTCGGCGAACAAGACTTCTTTCTTTGGCAACACAAATCGCCATTTGGGAGTAACATGTCGACCGTATACTTTGACCCCTTGAAGATGCTGGGTCTATAGAAATGTGCCCAATCACGTGATGATGAAGCTGACTTTGGATGTTGCGCGTGTAACGGTGTTCCTTGGTTTGTCACAGCTAATACAGAGCCATGTCTACGCCAGCTCATGCTCAAGCTGGCCCTCCTGCCGAGCAGGATGAAAGTCCAGTCCGGAAATTGTTTTCAGTGGTTCAGGTCAGCGCACATTTACCTGAGATCTGTGCAATACCGCAGCTAACCCGATCTGCAGCAAGTATTTTTAATATGGGCATTCTCTCAGCTTGGTGCGTCACCAATTATTTGCTCGGGAATTCAAAGACTCATCGGAGAATGTTTAGCTATGAAACTCATATCACCGGCAAAGCCTTCAACTGCCCCTTCTGTAGCAATACCTAGTAATGAAGCCGCTCAGCCAGGTGAGGTCAACCCATTCCTTTTACCCCCCGTACAAGCATATCCTGCGTGGAAAATCGGACAACCTTTATCCATGCACGTATATTTCTCGACCTCGCCGAATGGCGATGTGTTTTCTCGTCAATGGACGTCAGCATGGCGGGAAGACCAGGACGCCGGTCTTCCCAATTTCGTCTGGGAGAACATCGTTTTCGGAGACTGGAAGGAGACAAGGGTTGCCACGTATGATATCAACCTTCCCCTGGTGAGCTGTTTAATGTTATCCCTCCAATATCTATATGGAAACTTGTGCAGACTGTGCAAAAGAACGGATCTTTATGGGCGGATATTTTCCTTGTCAAGGATGGCGCAAGTCCGGACCCTTCAAATCCCTCTTTTGATCCTCATTCAGTACATCATGTTCGGAAACGTGAGTCTAGAACCTGCCGGCTTTCAGTCCAAGATTGACTCGTGTTTTATTTCAGTTTTGACGCGTTTCATGCCCAGAGTGAAAGCACGCAAAGAGAAAAATTTGCTTTCCAATCCGGATGACAATGAAGAGGTGGAAAAGGTTTGTCACTGTATCCTTTTTCTTGCTACCACTTTCGACGAGTAGGATCCTCTAGGAGCCGCAAGACGATGTCATAGTGTCGCATTGGCACAAGGTAGATCTTAATTTGCATGAATCTTCTTCCTAGATAAACCCATAAACAGAACCTCACATTGGCTCTCGTTTCCGACGAGACGGCCATAGAAGTCAACAAACTGCCCCCGGTCCTCGTTGAGCGTATGTCTGTCTAAGAGGGTTTAGGACACATAATTCACTATGATTTAGATGTGCACCTGGTTCCAGGCGCGCGGGATGACACTGGCACTAAAGGATTCTACAAGCCTATAATCTTCCCCAATGATTTCTGGTTACTTCGCTCGCATCTAATCGAAATTAATACAACCACCCCGACGCTGCCGCTTGAAGTAATTTTCCAACCCATGTCATACTTCAAATTCCAGATATTTGCATCAATGAGTCATGGCTTCGACGAAGCCCTCAAACAACAAGGTGGTGGCGCAGGAGCGGAACTTGACGAGGTCAAACGAATGCTTACCGAGACTAATCCATGGTTCCTGGGTCTGACTGGACTGGTTAGCATGTTGCATGTTGTGTGAGTGCATCTCGGCGATCATCGGATACGTTATTGATCCTGTGGCGCCTGAAGATTCGAGATGCTTGCCTTCAAATCAGATGTTTCGCACTGGCGGCAGCGAAAGGAGCTGGTAGGCGTCTCTGTCAGGTGAGATATTACGTGGTGCAGGCGTCGTTGGCTGTCATAGTGACTCCTCATTCTCCTTCAATAGAACAGTATGTTGCCTTTTCGGGAGACGCCCCAGTCTCAAATTGACCGGCGTATCGGATTGTTTTCTAGATAATAACGAATGTGTTCGTCCAGACCGTGGTGCTTTTGTACCTTATTGACAACAACGAAAACACGAGCTGGATGATCCTTATGGGGTCTGGAATGGGTGTCGTTATCGAGGCCTGGAAGGTGCATGAGGAACATTACCACAAAATCGAGTTGGCCTGATTCTATTCGCAGATCACAAAGGCTGTGGATATCAGCATCATCGCTGCTCCGTCTGGCTCTCAATTGCCCTATATGCTTAGTATCAAAGGTACAGTTTCCTGCACGTGTTTTCGTGCGCTAATACACGGCCATTAGATAAGCATGTCCTCAGTGACGATGAGAAGAAGACACAAGAGTGAGTCAATGCAGTCACTGCAGATCCAGGACAATGAATATTGACATAAGTATTTGGTCAGGTATGACAAGCTTGCATTCCGCATTGTGTCATACTTTACTATTCCATTACTCGCCGCTTATACGATCTACTCGCTGATTTACGAGACCCATAAAGGATGGTACAGCTTCGTGATCTCGACGCTGACTTCATTTGTGTATATGTTTGGCTTTGTAAGTCCGCATTGGATGCTGCTACTCGGCTACCTGACATGAATTATGACAGGCACAATTGATACCTCAACTCATTATCAACTACAAACTCAAGGTTTGTCGCTTGCCCATACGGGGATTATGTCCTGTCCTGACTTGCGATATTCCTTCAGAGTGTGGCGCATATGCCCATGAAGGCAATGATATATAAGACGTTGTCGACAGTTGTCGACGACCTTTTTGCGTAAGAATTTACGATAAATCAGTGCACAATTCCAGGCTCACAAGACCTTTCGCGGGAATACAGGTTCTGCATTAAGATGCCTATGCTACACCGGCTGGCGTGCTTCCGGGATGATGTTGTGTTTTTAATTTTCTTGTATCAGGTGGGTCTATGAGCTATTTCTCCATATATAATCTAGACTCAAGCCTCATGTTTGTTTAGCGCTGGATCTACCGCATCGATCCTAAACGAGTGAACGAGTATGGTCAGGTAATGGCAGAGGATGTCGTCAAAGTTGATAGCAGCAGTGAGACAAAGAAGGACAAGTAGACCTCCAAGGACCTCGCCTGATCAACCCAGCGTCTCGGAATGCTTAGTCTAATGGAATGTTCTTGTTCTTCTGCGTGCTAACTCCTGTGGGGCCCGCGTAAATGCGATTGACTCACTCTAGACCGTCCATTGACAGTGCTTTGACGTTGCTTGCTAATTCAGGTTGACTATATTATCTGGAGTGCCTGTTGATTGAGAGATATCCTGTAATATCCCCAATTGATCTGATGCGCGGGGGAACTCTGAACCTTTGGTTTTCGCCGTCGCTGGAACATTTTTGACTTTTGCGGCGATATTGTATAAAATTAGGCAGAAACACGCGAATTTCACCGCACTCATCGGACCGTGGAAAATATTTCTTGATTGGGATGACTATGACACTGGATTCATATCCACATCTCTGACTCTCTCGCCAACGCTATTGTTGTAATCTCCTTGTCTTTCGTCTTGCCAGGTCATCATCAACCATGGCGAATGCCCGCCAGGATGGTACAACCAGGGCTTGTAAATGTCTCAATATTCGAATAGAATCCAGGCAACCGCCACTGCAGAGCACGCCTCCAGATTTTCTCAAGGACAGTGCAACAGATCCTGACTATACACTGATGTATGTTGGTCAAGACGGTCTCAACGTTGTAGGTTACACCTTTTATCCTAAAACACATTTTTTGTCGTGAATTCTGATTTATATGATAGGCTCATCCTCAAGTGACGATGAGAACACGTAAAATGGGTCCCTCTCTGGGCGATACAAATCGATGCATTCGGTATACGACATTGACTTGTTTATTGTGTCAGACCCTCGCATATCGTGTACAGCAGTTGGTCCCATTGGATGTGGAGGGCCAAGAGGGACCATTACTTCCAACTTATGATTGGGTTGAGCAAGACATACTGATGAGTAGTTGCGGCTGGATTGAGGTACATACTGAGTGCCTGGTGAGTCATTTCATTTTCCTCTCGTTGTTAGTGAGGGAGGCTAGGTCTCTAGTCTCTAGCACAATTCCCTCAGCCCTTTGCTTTGTGCAGTTTCCGGGGATATGCCATGACGTCTATGACGTGATGTCAACCATAATTACATGCAGGGTTTGCTGACTAGAAACTTTCTTTAGGATCCTGATGCCGTCTTCAGGCTCCTGTCGTCAACGACATATTCCCCAGTTTTCAATGTTGCTGTGCCGTCAGGTGCCTCTAAGCCCTGCGCGCAGCCCTGTTACATCGCCTCCACTGACGTGTCGCGCCCTCGAGTAATTTCTGAGCCCATATTGTCAAATTTGCGTCCCTTGTTTCCACCCGCACCCTTTATACCTTCACATCCCGTTTTTGCTCACTTGTCGTCCATAGCCACATCCAAGTCACAGGGTCTAAGATCGTCCGCTGAGGAACAGTTCACTGCTCTCATACGGGATAAAGTCGCTGAAATTGAGAAGGCTGAGGAGGATTTGAAAAGAGCCGTGGAGAGTCTTTGGAAAAGATTTCTCGAGAGCTTAGGTCAGACGGAGAAGGATTGGGGCGCTTCCGATGTCGCTAAGCGGAGGGATCCTACAAGAAAGCCCGATATCAACAATGCAGGAGGACCAGCTGTTGGTTCACCGGTGGTTTCCGTACGGGATTTCGTGCCTGTCGTCAGCCCCGGTAGAATGGTTTCCCCCGCGCCATCGATACCAAGAGTATCTTCGCTCTCTGCTTCTCTTGCGACTTCGGCATTTCACCATCCTCGTGCCCTTCAGGAACGGAATACTCATTCTGGACAGGCAAGCGATATTTCACGGTCGCCACCGCCTTATTCATCCCATCCGTCATCTGTTGGCTCCGCTGGCAGTCGGTCACTGTCGTCCTCTACTTCATCTAGAGAACTACTGCCAGTGACGACAGGTGAGAGTCTGACTCAGCCATTTAAACGCAGCATGGACGAGGCTCGGGACACGGCTGCGAGCTTCCGATATTTCATAGATATGGAAGCTGAGATGGAAATTATGCGCGGACGTCAGCGACTCCCAGCAACCGGAACGACCGCTACAGAAACTTGGAAAGCGACTACGCAACCGAGTAACGCTTCCACTTCTGCTAGGGCACCCGGCGACGAAGAGAACAAGCTGAAGGGAGTTAAAGAGGGCCGATTGCAGAAGCCAGATCATGGCAGGAATGGCAATGAGTCGAGGGGGAAGCGCAAGGTGACATTTGACATTAAACCAGACGCGCTGATAGTCGACGGGCCAAATCCGGAGAAAAATGGAAGCAGTCAAGGACGTGATATGCAAGGTACCTAACTGGATGATTTTTACGCGATTTTCTGACGGCGCTTTCATTTTAGACATGATATTTGATCTGGATGGTGAAAGCAGTGATCGGGATTCCTCAGATGCAGCTCCTGTCCTTCCATTCAAAGAGACTCTATACATTCCCCGTCGCCGTACACGCCTCCGCAACAGCACGAACCATGTTGGTTTACCAACATCTCTATCGTCATTGAGGCCGACCTCCTTACCCGCCTATGCTTCTCTTCAAGCCCAGATAACTAAACAGGACTCGACATTAAGAACACAAGCCCCAACCTCTGAGCAGTTGCACACTGAACGTATCCGACACACTATTGAAGCTGAGACTTCTGATCCCCAAGAGCAAGAAATTTTGAAGTTGGTTGCCGCTGATACCCCGAGTCACAGAGGCGCTTGGAAGCCCAATAGCAAAGCGTGGCAGTTGTTTGTCAGTAGACAAGGTGGCAAGAACGGCTCGGCCGGGGCGTTCATACCGGAGGAGGTTGAAGTGAGCGTCACTGTTAGTGACACCGATGACAGTGACGATATAACTTCGGGTCGGTTTTTCTTCCCTTTAATCAAGTGGCCATGTTCAAGATTCATGTAGGTACACGTTATCATCCTCCAGGAATCCCGGGGTCGTTGCCCATCAGTATTGGGCCATTATCACGCAAGCGAGAACCTCTATCATTGGCGTCATATCAGCCAAAGACATCCCTTCCTGACCGTGCTAGTGCGATGGTGCCACCTTTCCCGAATATGGTTGGCAGGCATTCTACTTCTGCTTTGCGCAAAGCTTCGTATGCCGCTCGTGATCGTGACCGTTCCATGGACCCCGGAACGCTGGATTTTGTCTCGCATGATGAGGGTGATGAGGATGACGAGAGTGATGACGAACCTTCTCAAATGGACCCTCTTGATGAAGCACGGGGCAGACAGCGGGCGTTCAAGATACTTGAAGCCCGAAGTAAACTTCCAGCGGCTGGAATGTGGAGAAGCCTGGCATAAGACCGCTTCAAGTTGGTGATTTACATTATTCTTTCAATAATTGTCGTGCTTCATTTACTTTGCACCTTGATAACCTACTTGTACCAATACTGTTTGTTGTACATGGTACGGGTGTTTTGGCTTGCATTGAAGTTCATCATAGTTTCTCTATTCTCCCTTTCCTGCGATCGCAGATGTATTGTTCGATGGATGAGTACTTACATTTGTAAAGTTCCGCTCGCGAAAGTTTGAATCTAAGTTTGAGCCAGCCACTGCGAACAAATGACAAGCACTTGATTGGTTGCTATTTTGTTCGGATGTAACGATCCAATCAGAGGTACAATATATGTCGGCTTACTAGTAACACGCGTGATCAACTACCTCAGTGACGACCAAGTGTGATAAGTGTGATCATCGTATTTGTATTCCTCTATCACTACTTTTCGCCATCTTCCACCATTCGTCCGTCTTTTGGTCTAGTTCCATTACCTTGTACGTACTAGACCACACCGCTGCAAGGTTTCAACTTTCATCCGACGCAGGCAGAACTTTACCAAGTTTTGAAGTCTGTGGCGTCGATTATCGCGGAGCCCCAATGACGTGTGTTTACGCTATTGGTTACCTACACCGTCTCGTTCCTGCAGATCTTGTTCCTCGGCCCGCTTAAGTGCCTCCATCATCGAAACTACACGTGATGTCGCACATAGAACCCGAGATATATGGAGCACATGGAGAAGCTCCAACTTGAAGTGGCGTTGCTACCATTGGAACCCTTGGCCTCGTGGTTGAATAGAAGACCAAAGGAATCTTCGAACGAATGAGAAAAGACGAAAACGTAGGGAGGCGCTGTACCTGTTATCTATATAGAGGCCGTGTGACTCAGATAAGATAAAGTTGAAGTTCCTGATTCCGTGAGTAATGCCAATGGTCAGCGCGGAAGCGCTCAACATCCTCCTTGAACATTCATGAGCGCAATTAAGGTTGGCGTTATCACAGGTTAGGGTGTTTTTGACCTCATATTGCTGAGGGCCAAACTGAGCCCAAAACTGTATCAGTCAGCGACACGGCGTCGGTGGACGCAGCTGCAGACAGATCGGGTCCAACGATCCAGGAGATCGTTCGGCAACGAGGGCACGGTTGCACACGCTCGGCGATTCTTCCAGATGATGAGCAACGAATAAGGGAGACAGTAAAAGACTGGTGCTACGACGTCGAAACTCCTGTTGACTGGATCATCTCCACGGGGGGAACGGGATTCGGCGTGCGCGATCGGACACCTGAAGTAGATACCATTCATACTGCTTTCGCAGGCACTAACTTCCTCCTTTTCAGGCGATTGCCCCTTTATTGGAGCGCGAGGCAGCAGGAATCGTTCATCTACTGCTGGCCGAGTCGTTAAAGCGCACTCCGCTGGCAGCACTATCTCGACCTGTCGCAGGCACAGTAGGAAACACTCTTGTCATCACACTTCCTGGCAGTGTGAAGGCAGTCAAAGAAAACATGGAGGCTTTGTTTGCACATGGGTTCATTGAACATGCCATCGATCTCATCAGAGGAGGAACTGGCAAGCAGGTGCATACTGCTATGGGGAATTCGGGACATGGTGGAGCCCCGCACCACCACCACCACCATCATGATCACCGCGAGCCTCAGCCTCGGTCAATTTTATCTCATGATCCTTCTTTGCCTGGTAAGTCGTCATCCAATACTTAGTCCACATCAAAGCATTATGCGATCGTCGACAGTTTATGCTCGTCATCGCGTTTCACCATATTCGCAAATATCCCTCGAGGACGCTCTGAATATCATCATGAATGAAATTCAACCACTGGGTGTGGTATCTCTTCCTGTCAGTAAAGGCTAGGTACATCGAGTACGTGCTGAGTATTAACAGGTGACACCTGCGCTGGCTGGTAACATCCTCGGCGAAGATGTCTATGCTCCGCAAAATGTTCCTTCATCAAAAACTACCAGCGTAGATGGCTATGCGCTTCGCTGTTAGCTTTCGTATCTATGCATATAACGTACCATGCTGATGAGGCCGTTAGCGTCTGACCCTCCTGGAACGTACAAGGTTTTGACGTCTAGAACTCACGCCTTGACCGATATTCTTCCCGAGGGATCCATTTTTCGAATTAACACGGGAGGGCCCCTCCCAGCAGGAACTGATACGGTGATCATGGTTGAAGACACTGAGCTATTATCCACCGCAAAGGATGCGAATGGACAGGATGCAGAAGAAAAAGAGGTGAAAACTCTCGCACAGGTCCCGCCAAACGACAATATCCGAGAACCAGGCTCTGACGTACACAAGGGTGACCTTGTGCTTCAGAGAGGCGAGGTCCTGACAAGTCTCGGAGGCGAAGTCGGGACCCTCACGTTTGTCGGGCGAAAAGAGGTATGTCGACGAATAGGCATGTGTTAGTGCGGTGATGAACTGGTATCAGGTCAAAGTGCATCGCAAGCCCGTTGTCGCTATTCTGAGCACGGGAAATGAGCTTCTAGACCTCCAATCTCCTAACCCACTTCCCTCTGATGGTTGGGGAGGCATTTGGGATACTAACCGGCCCTCACTACAGGCAGCTCTCCAAGGAATGGGATATAATGTTATTGACCTTGGGATTGTTTCCGACGAGTAAGAGGGCTGATTTCTTCAACACTCATCATCTGAGGCGGCTCTAGCATCGACGCGCATGTGAAAGCAATAAAACAAGGTCTTGAAAGTGCCGACCTTTTACTCACGACAGGCGGGACATCCATGGGAGCAAGCGACCTTCTCAAACCTGTAATCGAACGTCAGTTCGGGGGCACAATCCATTTTGGACGGGTGTCGATGAAACCTGGAAAGCCAACTACGTTTGGAAGTATCCCTACAGCGCAAGGAGAACATGAGAGGAAATTCATATTTGCTCTCCCCGGTAACCCCGCCTCTGCCCTGGTCACATTCTACGTCTTTGTCATACCAGCGTTGCGGAAGCTTGGCGGATGGTCTGGTGAAAGATGCCACCTACCCCGCGTACGTGTGAAGGTACGTGTGACTCATACCTTCAAGAAATTTTTTCTTCACGATACGGTAGCTGGGAGATGCCATGCGATTGGACCCTCGTGTTGAATTCCATCGTGTGATCGTGAAAGCTGGGGAGGAAGGTTTACTAGCAACGAGTACAGGTGGCCAGAGGTCGAGTCGGGTTGCAAGCCTGAGCGGAGCGAATGGCCTTGTGCAACTGCCAACAAAAAGGGAAGGTGGGCCGGATAGATTGGAAGTTGGGAGTTATGCAGATGCTGTCATTATCGGAGAACTGCAGATGTAAATCCTACATTGGCATAGTCACGCATCACTAGGAATGTTCACAATGAAATCAAGCTCAAAGTCCTGTAGGAATCCCATGTCGCTACATCGAAGTATGGTTCAGTGCAGCCCTTGACTTAGAGGGGGAGGCAAAGACGCCATTTGGCGCACTAGCTGCATCGGCAACGCTGCGACACATGTCAATACATATAACCAGCAGATATGCATCCGCTTGCTCACCAGAAACTTCGAGCTTCAACAACGATCAACGCAGCTCTCCAAATTCGCAGATCAGGTTTAATGAGCAACGGGGCCTGACATCACGTCCCGCCCTCCTTCGGGAGAGTTGTTGCTACCATGCAGTCAAGCAAAATATGCATCCCCGGACCCTTCAATTTCTAGTGTGTCCATCTAGATTCTGCGGGTCCGAAATATCAAGAACCTTTTAAATGGGTGTCCGAGCATCTGGGACTTACATATATAAGTCGTTGCGACTTCGTACAGCTGAGAACATCAATCGATTCACTATCCTACAGTAACAACGTCAATTAATCTCCCTACCATCAAAATAATACCAAACCAAACTTAATCAACTCCGAGACTGGAGGGAAGACGTCTCGCCGGCCGAGACACCAATGTAGGAAAGGAGGGACCTCGTTTAGACGCACCTCACACCACATCATTCCCTTTGTACGAACTCAGCGTCGGCCTTTGCCCGACACTACGCTGGCGGAGTACTCGTTTTCTATTGATAACACATTAGCGCCCATACATACATACGATAGTTCAAGCGGGAGTAAGCCCCCCGCGAATAGGGCTATGTCCTACATAGGGTCTCCGATCCCGAAGGACAATAAAATGATTTTTTTTTATTAAAATAAAAAAAGTCGTTGCGACGCGCCCGAGCTCCCCCATGCCGTCAGTGACGTCTATTGATTACAGAGGATGCCGCTATTCGGAAAAATCCAAGAATACACGTCATAGATAGTATGGCTGCATCAAGCTTGCGTTGTGGATAAAAGGAAGCTCTGATGGAGAACCTTTCTACCCACTAGAGTTCCAACAATTTGGCCTATATGAGGCTCATGATCTGCCCATCGAATGACGGATTCAACAAACATGAGAAGGTTCGCCATGACCGCGCCTGTGAATAATCGCTGTCAGTATTGCGGAGCCATGACGACTTTCGAGAACTTATCCTACATTCCGAGGGACAACTTGAATGTGTTCATGAGCAAAGTTTAACCACATATCTAGGAGAGTCCAGATCCGAAAGTTCAGCCGAATTGCCGCGTTAGAGGAGACGATTGGAGGTGATTGTGAAGTTATCCAGGATAGATGAGCTTCGCAACATTGATGATATTGGACAGGTCGTAAGTACTAGTTAGTTACGGCATCAGCAGATTCGAAAGCCAGTAAGCGACGACTGCACTATCACAATCAGATGTGAGAAGATACATTCTAGAAGCTGCGGAGACACAAGTTAGACTCATTTGCAGAGGTACACAGACTTATACCATCAAAGAAGATATGTACGAAAACCAGGATATTATCGCTGCAGCCTTAGTAGAGGCGAACAACCTGGGCGTCTATAACAATATAAATAATATGTAGCAATCACGAGACAGTTTGAGGTTGATACTCACACCCACATTAGTTCTACCCCGGCTGTACCATCGACCTCCAAGAAAATGGACTTGCAGCTCATTCCAAGCACCACACCCGAACGACAATTTAAGGACCATGAGAGCGTCATAACCTCGGTCGCAGTTTTCCCCGATAGACGCCGTATGGTCACCGGCTCGTTGGACAACACGCTTCGCGTGTGGGACCTGAAGACAGGTGTTGTGTTGAAGAAAATGGTGGGGCATCGCGGCGGGGTGTGGGGATTAGCAATATCACGAGATGGGAAGTTGATGGCAAGCGGTGATAACAACGGAGACCTTATTGCCTGGCATGGAGCAACTGGAGAATATTTCACCCAAGTCATGGAAGCCCACTCCAATTGGATTGAAGCGTTGGACTTTTCTCCTGGTGGTACGGCACTAGCTACCAGTGGTTCACAGGACAGGACGACGAAGTTATGGAGCACGGAATCATGGCAGCAACAAGGAAATCCAATCGAGTGCAGTGATTGGGTCCGCTGCATTCGGTATTCTCCGTCCGGCGAACTTCTCGCAATTGCGACAGACAGCAATATCGAAATTCATGACCCAAGTACAAGGGAGTGCATCGTGAAGTTCAAGGGTCACGCTGTAATAAATGTATCACTCGCATGGACACCCGATAGCACACGTCTTCTCTCAGGAGGCAATTATCAAGATCCTAGCATACGGGAGTGGGATGCATCGACCTGGCAGCAGGTCGGAGATGCCTGGACGGGCCATACTAACGCTATCAACGCCATTACTGTTCATCCTACTGGCAAACTCGTCGCTTCCGCATCTACTGACAACTATGTCCGCCTCTGGCAGCTCTCGGATCGAAGAACGATTGCCATGTTCCGACGCTCATCCTTAACACAATGCGTCACTTTCTCAGTGGACGGCAAGCATATCCTCAGCGGAGGCGATGACAATGTAATCTCAGAGTGGGCAGTCCCTAGAGATGCTTTACCAGAGGAATTTCTCACGAAACCGGCATTGAAGGTATTTGTGCGCTTATTTCTCGCCCCTTCGCCGTCTCATCTAGCATCTTTTTGATGTCAAGGCTCAAGTCTCTGATTCAAAAGTATGTCCGCACCCTTGACAGTTATAACGCAAATTGACCATGCTTCATCCCGCAGATCCTTACCATCAATACGACCGCCCGCGATGCATGCATCGCGGGGGACTTATCTGCCGCCGAAGAGCTATTCACACAAGAAATTGACATTGCTACCAACAACTTCACCTCGTATGCCAATCGCTCATTTGTTATGGCACGCAGGTGTCATTGGGACTGCGCGCTTCGGGATGCAATCAAGGTGAAATATACTGTTTCATCATGGACTCTTTATGATTCTAAATATTGCCGTGACACAGTCCATCAGCGTTGAGCCCTCATTGGCAGGCTATATCTCCAAGGGCATTGCCCTCTGTGGAAAGGAGCTAGTTTGGGACGCAATGAAAGCATTTGACCTCGCGTTCATGTTCGCAAACGAAGATCCAAAAATTGTCCGTTTCCTTCTTTTGATTAAAGTACGTTCGTTTTTCTTTCATACTCCGCGCTTCCTCACGGGTTGCAGGCCATCGCTATTTTCAATGCAGGTCAACATGAAGAAGCAATGACACGTGTGCAAGAACTAGCTGACGCTTGTCCGAACAATGATACTGTTGTGTGTCGCATCGTGGAAGTGAGTATCATGTCCTTAATTGACACCACTTCGTGTATCAGCATTGATCTTCTTGAACTTGGCACATCAGGCATATCTGTGTGTTCAACTCGGTATCAATGCTATGGATGATGCGCATTACAACAAAGCTGCTGACCACTTCACCGCCGCTGTCAACTCTGACGCTTTCACATCTAAATCAGCTATTCATTCCATATACGAGGATTTGGTGGTGGTACGTTGGTATCATTCATCCGGACATATTGTTCATATCGATTCCGTGCTTTGCGCAGCTGTTCGGATGGGACCTGAAGTCGTTGTGGAAAAATGCACACCAGAAACGGTGCGATGCACTCCGTAAGGCAGGTAGGCTTGAAGAAGCCATGGACTCGTACCGAGACATGATGGATAGAAGTGACGAAAACACACAGGCAAGCTGCCTTGACTGGTCCAATGGCAAGTCTGGAGTCCGTAATGTCGCACAGGTTGTAATTCTCACACGCATTCTAATCAGCTTTCAAACAAGAATGCAGCATGTTCTATATTGCCAATGCAGATACCGCCCTCGCTGCAAACGACCACGACAGAGCTATCGGCTTATACTCTGTGGCAATTGCACTAATTTCTTCAAGTTACACCATATGTGCAAGCGATACAATTCTTGCGAGCGACACCATCTTTGCAAATCGTAGTAAGGTTCAGTCGGATAATTTGCTATGGGAGGATGTACTTCTTGACGCAGAAAAGGTATGATGACATCCACTCACTATTTCATAGCCAATGCTCACTTTGGTGATTCATAGGTCATCGAGCTCGACCCTTCGTCTCATGTTGGATACCAGGTGAAGCGCGCAGCGCTTCATGGCGTACAGCGCTATGATGAAGCAATTGAGGCCTTCCAAATCATGCTGTCCATATTGGACAAGGCTCCCGACATCCAAATACGAAGTAAGCCCTACGTAATACATACATCAAGATGCTAAACTCTTCCCTAAGGGTTGCGCGAGGAGTTTATCAGTCCCTCCGCTTCGGAGGGTATCATTCGAAGGGCCATTGACGTTCAACTCGACACCGCCCCGCTTCGTTTAATTAACACCGTCACCGGGTTCTTATGTGATCGAGAAGCACAGATAAGCACGTTCCAAACGAGCCCAGAGTACAAGGAGCTTTTGTTATTGAGCACAAAGCATCCCCTCCGTATGGAGCGTATCACAGAAGCGGTGGCGACGTACTTTCGTTGCGTCATGCTATCCCATAGATGGGAAGGGAAGGAACCGGTGCTGCGGGACATCCAGGACAAAATTGTGTACAAGTTGGATTCGCTCGGCGGTATCGTAAAGTTGCGGACATTCTGCGAAATTGCTCGCGATGCAGGGTATCGCTGGGCATGGAGCGATACATGCTGTATCGACAAAAGCAACAACGTCGAGTTGCAAGAATCACTCAACTCTATGTTCGTATGGTATCGCTATTCAACGCTTACGATTGTCTATCTGTCAGATGTTCCGCCTTCATCCAAGCCTGGCGCACTGGCGAGGAGTGAATGGAACAGACGAGGATGGACCTTTCAAGAATTCCTCGCTTCCAAAATCATTCTCTTTTACCAGAAGGACTGGACTTTATATCTCGACGATCATTCTCCCAACCACAAGAACTCCGCTACGATCATGGAGGAATTGCATGTCGCGACTGGCATAGATCGACAGGCCCTCGCTGTCTTCCGTCCAGGGATGAGCGACGTCAGGGAGAGACTTCAATGGGCGTCGTCACGCATCACTACATTGCAGGAAGACGTCGCATACTCATTATTTGGCATTTTCGGTGTCCACCTACCTGTAATTTACGGTGAGAAGAAGCAGAATGCGCTCGGACGGCTCCTGCAGGAGATCGTGGCTCGGTCGGGTGACACTACTGCCCTCGACTGGGTCGGACAATCCTCCGAGTTCAATAGCTGTCTTCCAGCCGATATTACCTCATACGCAGCTCCGCCATTCACCGCGCCATCTTTGTCTGAAGACGAGATTCAGACAACAGTTTCCTCGTTGCAAAATATCGTGGCTGCGGAATTGGCTTCAAAACTCTATACTCTGCTTGACAACATGGGAGCTCCTCGTTTCGCGCACTGCAGGCTTTATCTGCCTTGCATGGTATTCCGTGTCACAGAAATCAGAAGGAGGCGCGATCCCAATATTAAACGTGCCACTAATATCACATATGGGATCAAGGCAGATGGGCTTCATGAGCTGCTGATCATCACGGAAGAGAAGCTTGTTCAGTTCACCCCGGTACGGCCTAATCGTCAGACAGTCTTCCTTGTCCTTCCCTGGAATCGGAATCTCCTTGAACCCGCTGAATTTGTAGAACCTCCTGATTTTGGAGATGATACACAAAGCGAGGATGAATATTGGTCCTCGCGCGGGTCTCCATTCGATGCGTCTCCATTCGATGCGTCATCTGGTAGTTCTGACGGAGGCCAGGAGCCGGTTGATTCAGAACCAATCTCACGAGCATTGCGATTGATCGTTCGCCTCGGACAGCCTTTCAACGCACTTTTGCTAGCGCAGCAGTTTAGCGGAGAATACAAAAGGATCGCTTCGGACTGTTATATTATTGCAGAGGTCAAAGATATAGCTTCTGTCAAGGACATGATGGATATCAGGTCCCTAGAAATATTGTAATTGTATGTATTTATTTGAAGACCAGATACCACTGAGCAGTTGTCATTTGTTCTTTGACAATAACACGCACCTACATATAGCATCAGAACTGAGTCATAGACTCTACTTCCGCTCTCTTTCACATCCATCTGTTCAGGGAGCAACTATAATCGCCTTTTCAGATTTTGAATATGTCATGATGACATTCGTTGTCGTCAACAAATGGCGAAAAATCAAGCTATATCGTGCTTGTAGAATCATAATGCCTTTGTTTTGAATGCAATAAAATACATTGGAAGAAGATTGGTGCAAGTCCATGTCTGCCTCTAATACATGACACTGTCACCAGCTAGCAAAATCTACGACTGGACAGCTTCAAAACCTGTGCTACTACCTATAGCCGACGTGGGACGTTGCGCTGCAACGTAGTGCTGACGCTTTTCCAAATCTGAAGAAAACATGGGAACGTATGAGGGTGAAAAGCAGGTGAACAAACATACCATGAGCCCACATAGCAGCTCCGATGCGATTTGACACTGTGAAAACAAGACCGATGATTGGTAGACCCTCGAGTAGCGCCGCGACGAAACCGAACGCTGATCGTGATGTGAGTAAATACGCAAGCAATCAATGAAATGTTGTGCATACTTCGGTAGTCCCATTTACGCTCCTCAATAAATATAGCTTCCTGATGGGCCTGTCATCTTCTTTGTGGCGAAATACTTGCCACGGGAGTCAGTATTGACGAGGAGAAGATAAAAATGAAGGCTTACCGGCTTGTGCAAGTCCTGAGCGATCCTCAAGCTTTTGAAAGCCGCAGCAATGAACGTGCCGACAAATGGATACAATGAAAGCGGAAGTAAGATAACTGAAGAATGTAACGCCTCAGGGAATAGCTCTCTGAATACCATAGAACACACGGTCACCTTTCTGTATAATCGCCTTCCAAAACCACATCTTTAACATCCTGTCCAGACGACCCCAGCGTTCATTGACAACAGGAGGGGAATCCCATTCTTCAACATATGGCTGCCAGAAATCAGGGACCCTTGCCGCGCGAGGCGACTGTTTGATCCCAGACGCGTTTGCGGACAATGCGAATATTGCGAGCGACAAAAAAGCTGATGATGCTGGTAACTTGCGATCCTACCAAGAGTATCGTGACGTCTGGGAGGATAAGCATATGATCAGTGTTAAAATGTGATGACCAGATAATGAGGTGCACATGTGGATATACTGAAGGGCAACTTGAACCCTAGGAACGTCTCGTGAGATAGGTCGCCTGCGGTTTCTTCGAATCGTGTTATGTAGCGCACGGAGAAGATGGAGGAGGGGTTTCTGGTGGCTGCTTTGATGATACGGCGCTGGATGCTGTATGACGCGCAAATCTGGCCGGAAGCTGTTGAGCATATGTGCGTGGGGTAAATTTCAACTCACCCAGGCAAAACCACATATCAGCCCTCGTCGAGCACCGTTGCGGCATTTATCCCACGCAGGGACATAGAGAGACTTATCGGTGAAGAGTCGGTATGCACCGACGACCACGTATGAGGACGGGAAGTTGAGCCGCAGCATGGCTCGGTGCAGATCTTGGGGAACCTCATCATACTTGGACAAGTGGCTCCCTGAGTGTTCTAGGACTGGTTCTACAGGCATATATCCAGAGTTTCGGAAGGCAGTTTAAGGTGAGGTCGAGGTTGCTGGTCGTTCACCGTGTGAATGCTCTCAGATTCAAATCTATGCATGCGGCTGTGTTATCCGCTTGAAACTTTCTTTCTGAACACAGACTATCTCTACAGTGACGAAGCGCGCCTGGAGCCAGTTTCATCTGTGTTCCAAACTGCCGCTGCACTGAGGCTCACAATGCACCCTCCTCTCTCATCCCAAACATGCAAACTCCTGATATTCCCTCCCCAGTAATGACCACGTTGCCTGTGCTGCTTGCAAGTGCGCAAATTGAGTACACCAACATCTGTGTCTGCTAGGTCATGAGGCCAACGAGCACTGAGGTCCATTGGTTTGCCATGGGTGTAGTGACTGCGTGTGACTGTAGTATACCAGTCGTTGTCAAAGTACAGGTTGAAAGTTTTATTTTCAAGTACATATCTATTACAATGGAAGGTAGTGTTAAGCACGTTATGTGCGTGCCATGTGTTTGTGTCACTGTTGTATTTACACTCGTTGGCGCGTCTTACCGTTGCAACGTTGAATGCTCAAAGTGGGGAGTGTGCAAGGTTAGCATGTAAGGTATGATCGAGAAGCGCATATATAGTTGATAAGTTCGATAAGTAACACTGCAGTGCCAAGTCAACTTGCGTTGATTATGTAATCTATATCTTGGTAGACACCGGTCTTATCTTGTTGTGCCACAGTTGTGGTACAACAGCGTTCTGCCAGTGCCCTGCTATAGATCTTGTTTATAACAAGGCCATCAAGTCAACACTTATCTGCATTGTACCTTAGGCCTCAGGCCGTTCAGAAAATTGGATAAAGGCGTTGGGATATCTAGCCGCACGAATGCTGTTCTCATATATCCACCAACTTGCAAGTTTTCCATTCACTAACGCCAATACTTCCTGAATATGACCCTAGTCTCAAATAATCCCAGCCTCTGGCCGCAAATCGCTTTTACTCGTACTGTCAGCTATTTTGTAGGTTCGTAGAGTGCATGTTGGTGATGTTTTCACTTTATTTTTGACTGTGGCTTTGCAGTTGCATCTTCTACTGCAGTGGTATACGATTGGAGTGAGCAAGGAAGTCCTTATCTAGGAACTGTTGATGACTTATATGGTCATCTCCAGTATCGACATTCGGACAGGAGGTAGGTTGTTGACATCACCGGAGCAGGCCCAGGTATCTTACTATGAACAATTTCATAGATTGAACTTCTCTGGGTAAGCAAAATCTCATCACAAAAACAGCAGCATACAGAATAATTTGGGCAGAGGAAACAATGGTCCCTCGTGACTTTTTTATACCTCAGTGTACGCACTTGCCTATGTTGCAAGTCAGTTGGCAAGTTCTGCTGACTTCAAGAGATTACAGCTGCGCTACATTGGACTACTGTTCTCTGTGTATGTTTCCAAGAACTAACAAGTTGACGCTGTACTAATAAACTGTCTCAGAGCCCTCGTACTATGTACGTCTCCCTCGCATACACTGTTCATTTCTTTTGACCAGCGACATGCAGCCAACCTCCCGACCGTTTCGATGACAGATGTGGTGAGTTTTCTGCAAAAATGCATCCACACAAATTGAACCAATTGCATTTCTATGCAGGGGTGAGTGACATTCTCGAACAACTCGTTGGTTCCATATAATCACTGACAACAGTTGTGAGCCTGAGTTTGCTTCACGTAGTCCTCCAATACTCATCGGTAACTTGAACTGGTTTTTCTAGGCACTGGCGTTATCATCATACAATGGTGGGTGCTATTCGTCACAGATATCATGATAGGCGGTAAGCTGTTCGACCGCAGTCAATTCCATTGACTCGACTGAAATACCATGTAAGCCATCATGATCATCCGGTTACATGCCATGTATCAGCAATCCAGAAAAATGCTCGTCTTTCTTATTGTAACCTATCTGGCTGTTGCAATTGCTTGCTCGGTGATGGACGGCGTAGGATCCCGCCCTTTCACCTGGGGTAGGCTTTATTTTTGGATGAATGATTAGGATCCTCAGGCTAATGGGACCAATTCCAGAGGAGTCAGTCCTGTCAGGCACCTATCTGTGCATTGTGGTCGCAGAAGACCAGTCCCAACTTCTCACTTGGACTTGGGTGATCGGCACTGCGTGGGAAGCCCTCACACTGTGTCTCGCCGTCCGGATTGGTATCCAACACTTTCGTGAAATAAACCGACTCGGACGATCGACAGTATCGACCATTGGGGATTGTCTCACTGTATTGATAAAAAGCCAGGTGCTTCACTTTACAGCGTGAGCTTGTAATTTGAATGATCATTATTTTCTCTGAAATTCCACACATTGTAGTTTTGCTGCTGTTTCTTGCCTTAACTTCGGTTATTTCTCCCAAAAGCTATCGGTACAGTGATCTATAACTGATATTTGACCGCTGCTCATAATCTTTATAGACCTCTAATTCTACGGGAGCTCAAATCTATGGTGGTATCATTGTGTTTGTCTTGCCTGTGCAGCAGTTTGTGCTGGGACCACGCCTTATCCTGAGTGTTCGAGAATATTACGCCGAGTTCGTGGACGACTCTGATGCAGGAACTGGCATGACTGCAATTGTTTTCCAGGAAGGAGCACTTGTGTCAACTAGCTGTAGTGTGTAGTACGGAAACCTTCAGGTGATTAATACATGCCATCAGGTGTTCTACAGGAGACGTGAAGATGTTGTCAGAAGTGAGGTTTGTCGCGGTAAAGCGGGGCCAAAAGGCTGCTATCCTGGATAATAAAGTTGGCCGTACACGTTGCACATGTACACCACGCAACACGAACACCTCTGGCTGCTGGCAAGAACGGTAGTCTTAGATAACCATCGGACTTCGAAATAAAAACCTTTGTGACGGAGTACTTGATTTATCTCCTAAACCTCACTGACACAACCAAATAACGTGGATGGCACTCCCGAGCCCTCCTGACGTTCAACGTTAACCTCGACATTCCTAAACCTTCCTAAACCTAGGCCTTACCTTTCGTCATATTGTCATCTACAACATTCAGGAGACAAAGTCAAGTTTTGGCGCTGTGCCAGTGCGCACTACCACCCTAGTGTATTTTGGGGATCTTAATTTCTTACATCTTCAGCTAAATTTAACCAGTGAGCACAGCTCATCTTCGAGTCGGATATGACCAAAGTGCTTCGCGAATCTGAACATTTGCTGTCTCCACCAATCACGTTTTCTTCCCCACTGGCAGTGCATGCCATACTTGTGCACCACGAGGACTTCTGTCCAAGTCGAAGCAATTTTTAATACAGCGAGAGAAGGAACTCGAAATTCGCACCTCATGGACTCCAAATGATGAGATGGAAGATACGCCTTGTAACCGCTCGAGCAATGATAATTGCCTGGGATACGACACGAGGCGAACCGTATGTCGTCTCTAGATTAAACCACTCTGATAGAAGCAGTGGTTTTGGGGAACGTGAACAAAGGTATAAAAGCCCTCGCGACTCCCTGATGAGATCTGACATTGACGCAGTTGTCACTCCTCTCGTTTCCAAACATGCAGCTTTCACTTGTTTTCACGATACTCGTGGTCTTTAACGCAATTGCTGTGGCATACCCCATACCAGAACCGGGATATGCCAATGGAGGCAAGTTATCATATGCCTAAGTGGATCAGTCGTGTGTAACACCTGTCGCAATAGACAAGTATGGCCTCGATTATACCATTGCGGAGTGCGAGTAACTCAAGTCTTATGGCGACTCGGGAAGCCCGAGGGGTGAGCCGATGAAGGTACTTTTTCCTTGCCATTATTATCATGCTACCTGACTCATTTCTTTTTAGCTTCAGGATAAAGACAGAGTTCAGAGGGTATTGTAACATCATCAGTCACCATGTATTCGACGTGTAATTGTATTTCAACGCCAATTTTTTTGATCCATGAGTGAATAGACAAGCGTAGTGCATACGATAAAGCCACAAAAAAGCGCCTCGACACTTTAAATGCAGGCCAAAAACAAGCACGGGTAAATGCCACACTTCATGAGTTCAGGTTCGCTGTGCTCGAGGGAATGATTGTTCTGACCCGTGGTCAGACATGTCAAGCGATGAATGGGCTATGCAGTGAATGCTACAATAGACAACCTAATCTATTCTCTCTCTCCGCACATCATCACTGGTATACTCTTCGTCCTCTCCAACATCAAAGACAGCCGTCCCGCTCTCATCCTCGAGAGCCCGTTCCTTCCCTTTGCGTCTTCGATGCGCCTGCTCGTCGTCATATCCGTTCAATGGAATGTTTTCTTCTGACTGAGGATCTCTCAACAACCGCACTGGTCGACGACGCAAACGACACCATATGCAAACGCCAATGGCAATAGCCAGAAGAAGGAAGATCAGGACTACCGAGCCTGCATTATAGTAGGCTGACAATAACACTGAGTTAGCACTCGTTTCTGTATGCAATAAAAGATTGTCACCATCCCATTGCGCCTTAGTCTCTTCAGGCGTCTTGCCGGGCAGTGGCGATGACAACGGTACATCATCGCTGTCCATAAATATCGGTTTGGCATCATCCCCAACTGCGCTTGGTATACGTGCAGACCCGTCGATGATGGCAGAGAAATTCATCCCCATGAATCGCAAGATCATGTCATGCGCAATGTCAGGAACGTCGTATGGTACCATGTGTGATGCGTTAAAGATCTGTGGCGTCGTGAGTAGAGTGCCTTGGACGGGGTACATAACGTACCTTGGCATACGTGAGGTTTCGTGAGGAAACCCAGGTCCCTGCTGGCGTACCGTTGACCGTCCATGATTTAGTTTGTACTTGCTGAAGTGGTGGTCAGTTCCGAAACTCTGGACATGAGAAAACACCCACCCCTAACCCCTTTTCTCCGTTCCATGTCAAAGACTTGATCATACTCTCAATACCCATGTAATTGCAGATAAAATCTTGATCACCAGCGAACAATAAAATGGGGATTTTTTCTAGTACTGAAGGAAGGAGTGTGACAGATGATGGAGACAGATAGTCACGCATCTCAATGCTGACCCCACTGAAACATTCGACCCAGCTCTCAGGTTTGGCCTCTGCATGGAGCGCCCTGACAACATCTCTGCGCTAGAAAAAAGCTTCGTTAGACAATAAGGATGGCATGTCGAGAGAGGACAAACAGCAAGGTAAGAACTGATATTTTTCAAGTCCGGAGGCCACTGCATGCCGCAGTAGGGTGCATCATCTTCTAACCGGATATCATAGATGTTCACGCATTTTTGTTGTCCGTCGACACTGTTTTGATAGTGAAACCAAGAGTCGGCAGATTTTTCAAAAGAGTTACTCACGTTCGCGACTTGCTTTTGAGGATAAATTCCAGCAGCCCCTCGCATTGATCTATATGGATGGGTTCCGTAGTAACGCTCCTGAACTCCGTCATGCATCTGTTAGTCGCATCTTTACTATCTTTGTAGTGCTAAGGATCATGTCAGGTTCGGTGCGAGTAGGGTTCTTAGAAATTACTCACCTGTGAGCTTTCGTCGACAAGTCCGTGCGTGACGGCATAGTCTAGGTATGCAGGGTATTGGTTACGACCATCTATCCAGCCATTACCGATTGCAGCTCCGCGTAAGGGCATTTTGAGTTCTGATGAGAGAATAGCATCCGCTATTCAAAGGGGTCAGTTTCACTTGACAGGGAGTGATCCGGAGCTGCTATACCAAAGTAGGGAATATATTGTCCAGCATAGCTCTCGCCGCCCAGATAAGTCTGCAAGCCGCCGTTAGGTGAGCTCCGGGACTGAATAAAGCAACGTACGTCTACAGTTTCGTATTCAGGAAACACTTTATAGAATGTGCGTAGAAATTCCATGAGTTGGTCAGTCGTCTGAGATAGCGTAGCTACTAAGTTGGCCGGTATTGTGCCCATACATCTCAACACGTACCTGTTGTAGGCCGTGCACGTAGCGATTCGTGCTAGTATACGAGAGACCTGTCCCAGCAGGTTGATCCACTGAGAAAGGATAGAAAATTGCTCGGTTGAACTTGGTCAAAGTAAGAGTCTTGATAGACTTACCATATACCATAGTAGTATACTCATCCCAACCTCCTTCTACAGTTTTAAGGCCACCCTCTCCATCAATTCTCCAAGGTCCAACTTCCATCATTAGACCGTCAAATGAGGAACATCCCGGTCCGCCCTATTGCATTCAGTTCGCTGCATACCACTGGAGCATATAACACGCACATTAAACCAGAACATTAGCCGTTCCTTATCAGCTGACTTACGAGCCTTCACCATCACGAAGAATAAATGCGCGAGAACGTCCGTGCTAGCTGCTGAATCTGCATCGGGATCGGAAAGAATGTGTCCAGCGTATATGTGTAAAGGGTGTGTTGTATCCTGGTGCAGGCTTGGGAGGTAAGGAACATAGAAAGAGGCTGCTGAGGGAACTGTATGCCTTCTGCATTAGGAGTGTCAAAATCTCTGAGTGGTTGGTCTGCGCTATACCTTCAGTTGGAGCAGCCTTCACTGGTTGGCTCACGAGACCAAGAAGCGACGTGACGCAGGTCAGCGTGCCTCGCAAATACCTCCGCATTCGCATTTATAACTTTGTAAGACTGGCTGGTCAACTTGAGTTTGCTGTAGGGTACTGCTTGAATTTGAAAACTCGAGGATTCGGGCTACGATATATGACGTGGAGCCTTGCGGCCCTGTGCGGCAACACTTGTCAGCCTCACACAAACCTGTACATAATACATCACGGCCGCCATCTGCATCAGGCCTGATCCTAGGAAACTACATCTACAGGATGGCACGACCAGCTTCCGAGCCTGGAACTAGGGGACTTTTGTCAAGACCAAAATGTTATGATGCATTATAACACGAGCGACTCGAAAAGAAACAACACCTATCAAGTGCCCAATGGACTTCCCTCCGATCGACCACTCAGCTTGAAGTTCTACTATGGAACTTCCGGGTGCGATTCATTTCACTCTAATGACTACGGAGAGTCTGCGCTTACACCGTGTCAGAGAAATTCGTCATTTGGATCAACGACAAGTTCTTCACAAGGCGAAAGTTACACCATAAAGAGGCATGCTGAGTTAGGTCGTCGCAGAATTCGCGAACAGGATAATTTTTCTCTTGTCAACGACAATAATTCTCCCGACTGCAATGCCTTATAGAAACTGGACGAGATCACTGCAGAATCCAGGAACAGAATAATATCTTCGTCAGTATTATGGAGAAGGGACCAGGGCTCTTCGTCACCAAAGACCGACAAGCAGTCAGGTCTGTACCCATGTGTCACGAGGTCACCAGACACTTGGATGTGAATCTGAATGAAGCCTGCGATGAGATGGAACGCCCAATTTCCTAGCGGCAGCAGGACGCGAGTTTACCTCAGGACTCAATAAACTAGAGGTGGACTATCCTCATTCGTCTAAGGACGAGCTACGACAGGTTCGTCGAAATCGTGAAGTAAGCTTCAAGTGACTCATCTCGTTGGAGTAATTCAGGATCAGGCGTGGATTGGATTGCACTGGGGCGCTACACGAGACTCGGAAGAGCTCCCGGTGAGCATATTGTACCATGTGGCATGCAAGCCGCATCTACGTTTTTGTAGTCGGTTTTTGTGCACGAAGTTCGAACACAGAATCTGTTTCTCTTGGACTGCACAGGTTCGGAACCTGCCGACAAGTTTTTTTTCTATTGGAACACGCCTTGACTTTCACTCGTGGATAGTTTCGTTGGTCATGATGGGATGACGCCTTCGTCGAGTCTGTCATTCCCCAGACGGCAGACGCGTATCAATCTTGGTGCGATGAGCCATCAGCTGCAAAAACTAGCCCGAGTTTGGTGTTTCTGTTTATGATCAATTTATCTTGCTACAATCTTTCTACTGGCACATTCAAGTATAGTGCTGTGTAGTAGTGCAAAAGCGAAAAAAATCCAATCTGCTCAAAACCCACACACCTCGAGTGGCGAGAAGTGGAGATACGCACCAGAACTCGGCCGATACAACAGATCTGACTGATCGCTGATTACTGCATGTAGCTCTTGAAACAAAGCATCCTCCAACCTCTGAAGAACCTTGACATCCACTCCCACACGAGGAGGACTCCATGGATAAATGACGCCATTTGAGCCCGGGAATTTGAACTGCGTACCGTTGGCCTTCAGGAGCTCGAAGTGAAGGCGATCACAACACCAGCAACATTTTCTTCCTACTGCAACGACATTTTCAGTGGTTGCCTGATGATCTGTGGTTAGTAAATCTCAGGTCAAGCAAACATTGATGATAAGGCTTGCCGGTTCGAGTAGCTTGTCCAGAGCTGCTACATGATCATCTCGAAGGGGCATATCAAAAGCCACACGACTCGAAGAAGATGAGAAGTACGTGAGAAGGCTCATTAATGTGGCCTCCGCATGAACGGTGCCAGAGAAAGTTTGTGGGAGATGGCGTTTCAGAATTGGTTTGGTTAGATCTTCGTAAGCGATCGAGGGCTTTAAAGAAATTACATTGAAATACGCTTCGTAGATGTCATCCAAGTTGGCAATATCAAAACTGGCATGAGGGATCTCCAGTAAACTGAGGGAAAGTTCACTACGAGTGATTTGGAATATGTCGGCGTCGTAAGCGATGCTTATGGCTGCATGCCATGCAACAATGCCTTTCAAGTACCGTAAGACACGACGTCCGCTTGACTCGTGAGGTTCAGGATTCAAGTCGTCAGACTCGTCTGAATCATACAAATCTACATCAAAAATAAGCAGTGCGGTACCACAATGTAGGGATAAACTTACCTTCAGTCCCCACCATCACCATTGGTGAATCCGTTGAATTTCGAGGCAAGCGTTGTCTTTGTCAGTAGGGTCTTCACAACGCCAGCGCCCCACGAGACAAAGCAATACAACGCAGCGCAGTAATCTGAGACTTTACCCATAGCTGTCTTGAATCCCAGTGTGTCCCCCTCATTCTCCATTTTCTGGGCCTCCACCGCATGACTTTCTAGCGTCAGGATGAGGTGACCGAGGAACGAAGCCCATAAGTGCACTGTATTGCTAGAAAACTCCAGTTGGGTAACTTGATTATCTGGTGGACCTTGCTTGCGCTTTGGCACATATTTGTCAGGCGGTAGGTGGATTAATGAAAACCAATGAGGAGCGTCAAGCCAGTGCGTTTCGGGGAGCTCATTGGCCGCGGGAGTCCAATCAGCCAACTTTTGGGCCACATGCACGTGCCATGTCTTCTGGTAGAGGAAAATACGGGTGAACAGTTTCCGACGACAGCAGTTGATGACAAATCTGCTGAGAGCGATGTAGTTGTCCGTGGAAGGTTCGTAGGATGCAAGGGCAGTCCAGATCTCCGAAATGTGTTCATTGAGGGGGACGTCATTATTGCTAATAATGATCAGTAGTGGTAGGCTTTAGTCAATATCGCACCTGTTCACGATTTCTTGAACTGATTTCGAGATTTGGTTACTTCTTCCAACTTTGACTCGGTTAGGGAGGAACGGGGATATAAATTCTGGGTGACCATTAATGTCTGAAACCTCTCGTTAACCCCATCATGGACGATGGCGCCCGTGGCCGCTATGGCTTTCTTTACTTCAGGACTGAAAACGTCACCCGGGGTGAGGAGATAAACAAAATGGCGCAAGAGGGAAGGAACTTGTTGAAGATCAAACGACGGCTCCTGACGATGGCCCATCTTTGCCAAAATTGTCGTGAGGGCTCGGATGCGCTTCTCGACAAGGGCAAATTCCGAGGAATTATTCAGGATGTTACTATCCATGAGATGTGCTACTCAGGCCGAGCCCTGGTCTGTGCGGATCGTCTGTAACTTAGCTAAGACTGTCGTCCAGGCTTTAACTGTTACGCCAAAAGGCAGTGATACTGAACAAATACTGAAAGCTTTATCGCGGACAGTATTTATGTAGATTATGGGAAATCTAGTAAGCCAGCGTGCTTACATCGTCGTATGCTTTTTCACAGAAGGTACATCGGGGTTTGCAATATTTGTAGAGAAAAAGGCACTTCCTGGAAGTCGGAAATGTATCCTTCTCTACCAATATTTGCAATTTACTCCCCCACTAACCGTCAAATAAGTCGAGAAAAGCAATCGTGTTGGACAAGTGCCCTTCTCCACTAGATCGTTTGCAGTCGGGGATGTGCATTTTTGTCCACGTCGAGACGGGCGTGCGTCTCGGGATACTGCCTGCGATAAGCATGAGAACAAGGAGCGAATTAGTGACAGCTCATGCGAATGACCTTGTCGTGGTAAGGAACTTAGGCTGAATTGACTTGTAATTGACAGTCTCATGGGAATAATATAGACGCTCATCAACGTTTCAACCTTATGTAACTAGAGTAGACCTCTTTTTGTTCCATTACTACCCGAACATACTTGTTTTGAGAGATGAGGCCTTTGGCATACGTTGCCGGTTTTCTATCACTCACGGGGCTAGTCAATGCTCAATACTTTTCAGCTGGATGGACCCCAGGACAACCCGTCCCAAGCCAAACTCCCTCACCAGCACACGTCCCACATTCCCCATCCACCCCTGCGACGCAACATGGGTCAGGGAAGATGTCGTTTCTAGACAGTCTTGTAACTGTAGGACCGTTGGGCGCTGTATCCTCTCTCATTGGTCTCAACCTTACCGGAGCTCCATCTGTAACTTGGGATGAGCGGATACCTCTCATCACGGATGAGAACTATGCAGAAATGATTGTAAACGAGACGCTGACTGCAGAGGAGGAGAAAGAACGAGTCTGGTTTCTCATAATGTGAGTATATCGTCTTTGATAGTCCGTTAATTGACGCATCCTCACCAGAACCGTCACCGCTGGACAGCCAGAAGGTGTCTCGAAGTTCGTAGACCATGTTTTTGATGCCACGTATAATTATACCCTGGAGAAAGGAGAGCTTTCCCATGTGCGCTTTGGTCGAATCGACTATCTCAATGTCACGAGTATCACTACCAAATGGGCTGTCTGGTCGTGAGTCTTCAACATTTTTTGTAGCGTGTGCGTGTTCTTGACCTTCTATTAGTGCACCTTACCTTGTTGTATTGAAAGACCGGGGGCAAACTTTGCGGTTTTACAAAGCCGGTCAGATAAGGTTGACCGACGAAATCCTCCACCAATTTCTCAAGGAGAAGGCGTGGAGCATGAAAGAGCCATGGAAATCCATCTATGGCCCCGGTGGTGAACGGTAGGACATGTCAGATTTAAGTATTCTACCAGCGCTTACCGCCCTTTTGCAGCGAATACATTTTAGACTACCTGGCACAATTTCTGTCCATGGTCTACGGCACTCTTGTTCGTGTGCCGAAATGGCTCATGTACATGATGAGCGGAGGTCTTGCGACTTTTTTCATCAATTTTTTGCATAAGCCTTCGCGTCCTCAGAGCGCTGCTAAGCCTGCAGTCAAGCCTGCACCCAAGCCTGTGTCTGCACCCGCAGCCCCAGAAGACGCAGTCACGTCGAGTGCAATCAATACGCCGCAGAAGGGGTCTGCTAAAAGGAAGGGAAAGAAATAGTTGGATGTCTCGGAGGAATATATATATATTCATGCATTATTGGAGAGCTTATGTATTGTCATAATGTACCTCCATCTTGTAGGTTGTACAACGAATGATTAACTGCTGTGCACCTTTCAAGACGGACTAAGAGTGCAAAACTGTCTTGCTTTCCGAAACAATTTGTGTTTTCTCGAGCTCATCGCACTCCGTATCTCGAACGGTGAATGGACTTGTCTAGATGTATTCTCTAGCAAAGACCTTGGGTGATCGTGTTGTATTGTGCCAGGAACCAGTTCATCGTAATCAGCGAATCGGTGAACAAGACTTGCAGGAAATACGTCGCATGGGGTCAGCTGTGGTGAGCCCAGTAGTACTAGGAACTTCAGTGCATTGTCGTGCTCCAATATTACAAGAGAAGTCTTGCGGTAAGCCTGCGTTTATTATACAGGTCAAATTCATTCCTGATCGTGACATCAACTCCCTTCGTCGATGGGCGGTCTCGAGGATTAGTAGACCAACATTGCTCCATAAACGTCCAATATTTTTCAGGGATCTCAGGATAACGAGCTCGGGAAGGCTGTTCTGACCTGGCTATGCATAGGACGATTGCGGCGTCATTCGGGAGGTAATAATAAGGGATTTTGTTCGTGAGGACCTAAAGGCAGAGCTAATGATATTATTGACAAGTCGAGAGTACTCCAGACGTACCTGCAACATGATACCGCCGAACGAAAAGATGTCGCTTTGCTCGCTCGAACGAGTTGCAGATCCATCCTCCTGCTCTGGTTCAAGTAACTCAGGAGCCATCCATCGCATGTTTCCTTTGAGCGTGGACGTCCAAGATGCCTGAGAGGCACTTATAGCCTCGGAATACATCAAGGAAAGACCAAAGTCAGCGACACATGCGGTGCCATCACCGTGGATGAGCACATTAGGCTGGAGCTTATGTCTCAATGAAATTGGAACTATCGAGAAGATCGAACTCACCCCATTGAAGTCACCATGGATGACACTGTTAGCGTGGACTGTGAAGAGTAGTTACAACGCTGTCCGGCAACAGTGAAATCTATCACATACGATATTGCAGACCAGATATGATATCTCTTAGCTAAGTTTGTCATCAGTTTCGTGATCTACCCAAAATACAAGAGATGACTTACCAGTTGAAATCGTCTAACGAGAGTAAGAGCCGCACCCTCACGCTCCAAATAGACCGTCAAGTTGCTATTCTCCGCCCAAGGACTGACTATCGCTAGGAATGGGCCGAACCCATACGTATAACCATAAATGGGTAGAATATTTGGATGCTTAAGGTTGGCGCATATTCTGAGCTCACGCTGTATTCTCTATGAAGTGGCACCCTGTTGTGTAAGTGATAGACAGTCCTCCAGCAAGACACTTGCCTTGCTCTTTTTTGTATTCGCTGTGCCGAGTTGATCATCAGCGTATACCTGCAACGCTTTCACTGCGACCTGCGAAATTATTAATTGTAGACATGAACAGACAAAAGACGTCAAACGAACTTTGACCGAGCTACGATCGATGTGAAAGGTGCATTTCCAGATCTCCCCGAACCCACCACGAGCAACAGGGTAATCTCCATCCTTGGTGATATACTTTGAGAGGTCTTGGAGCGTTGCTTCAGGGGGGAGATCGTCAGGGTCAACATTACTAGCAGACAGGACTGTATGCGTATGGGAAGAGGAGGGAAGGAGCTCGCGGGGGTCAGTGCGTAACTGGGGTGGCTGCGAATCTGATGTAGAAGAGGGTATCTGCCGTGGAGGGAGAAGGGTAGGCAACTGGGCCTCATTGAATTGATTTGCAGTGAGTGAGAGAGCGCCAAACTGTAAAATGGCATTAATGGAGTAAGTGAACAAAAGAAAGGGATGAGTACATCAGGGGGGTCACTGGTCTGCAAAAAAATGTTAGTACATGAACAATAGCAGTATTCGGAGTTGGGTGCGCACTCTAACTTGTGGTACAGGCTGAATGCTAGCGAGGATCTCGGGAGGAGTGTTGCACAAGTAAATATTGTTGTTGTACATGGCCGTGTAAACCAGTTGGCGCGAGTCAGGTGAGAGGGTAAGATGGCGGACCAGCTGGACATTGAATGAGGCGAGGAGCTGGCGGGACTCGAATGCCCAGAGCTTGATGGTATTGTCATCAGAAGCGCTAGCGAGGAGTGCACAATCAAGTGAAAGCGCCAGACCGGTGATGATTTTGGTGTGTCCTTCGAAGGGGGTTCCGACAGTCTCCAGCGTAGATGCGTTAAATTCATAGATCGTCTTCGGGGAGTCATGGTAGCTGAATGAGGTTACGATGGTTTTGTCTTTGGTAGTCCAAAACACTGGTGCAAATGCGTAGTTCACGCCATCAAATGACCCCACTTCGACATCCAATGTTTGTGTTTGGATATCCCACACTTCCAGGTGATTCCCCCACCATGATTTGACTGCGAGCTTCTTCGAGTCTTGCGAGAATCGAATTGCGCCCACATCATCATATTCGACACTTTTGAATGGACCAGCTACGAGTTTGCCAGTTTCCAAGCTCCATATCCGCACTATGTAAGTTTCTGCCTCCGCCAGTAGCGTGCTGTCCCCGGAGATATCGATGCTGGTGATCTTCCGTGAGTGACCTTCAGACGTTCTCACGATCTTCGTCCCAACCTCAGAGACTCTGAGCTCCCCGGTGTAGTCAAAGCCATTTCCACCTGCAGAGACAGCCCATCGACCATCTCTTGATACCCCCACGGTATGCACTTCCAGTTCGCAAACATCCCGCATCTCCTTAATTTCTTTACCCGCTTCTAGGTCCCATTGACGAGTGGTCTTATCGTCTGACCCGCTGATTATTCGCTTCCCGTCCGGAAAGTAGGATATCGATGGAATAGAACCTTTGTGACCCTCCAAGGTCAACACGTGTGTCAGAGTCGATTTCTTTGCTGCCGTAGTAGCCTGTCGCGATCTGGAATCCATGTCCCGTTTCTCCGCCGGAGAGGCTGACAAGTACGATAAGGTTGTTGTTTGGAAGTATTCCAAGGACCGTCGGTGAGGCTATGTCATATCCTGTGGCCTGACGTTGATAGTAATTTCAAAGGATGCCCAACTACTGGTGGCAGCTGGTACACTTTGCCTGCTAATGTTGACTGTCAGTTCGCTAGCACGTATTACCTAGAGACTAGCAACTTGGGAGAAGAGCGAGTGATTCAGCTGATTGGATGTGCGTGCATCTCGTGACCACTTCCCGTACTTCCTAACACGTCCATTCAGATGGTGCCTGTGCATGGCACAGCGTTTATTTTTACCTGCTGTTTTGTGTCCATTCAATCTGCTTGTTGTTCGGTTCCCTGTCATGGCCATCTTCGTTGCCGCCGCCATCATCAAGCTCATTGTGCAGTTGGCAAGAAACCAAAAGTTCAGAATTTGCAGGTACGGCACGCCTCCCTTTCTGGCTCCACGAACTATTTACGGAAAGGCACTTTCATGGAGTTCAGGGAAGCTGATCTATACGTTCTCTTGCGGCGGTGACCGTTGCTGTCCTGTCGAATGTCAAGCTGTCATTGTATGTATTTGTTTTCTGCTTGTGAAATCTTTTGACAAAGTGTTGGACAGAACCTACAACCTTAAATCCAAGATTGATCTCATTTCAGGTAACAGTATGAGTTACATCCCGATGATCGACTGCCGAGTGCTCAGTTGCTCAATGAACTTGAATCAGTTGCCGTGCATACTAGCACTGACGAGAATTGCTTTTGAGCGAATCCATGCATGAATGAAGGAAGTGCGCAATGTACACTACATCACACTCCTTTCAGCGACACGTGGGCGTGTTGCTTCTCGACTTCTCGCTCTGACGAATTATCCACGATTCTGTGCTTAATCAACCAGCTTCAAGCCAAGGAGAAAAGTCTTTTTATGAAGGTCGGCAGTGATTCTCGAAACTTGAGAAAATGTGAAGGACGAACGTGGTGCCCATTTTATCTGTGTCACGTTTAAATATCATCATTTCCGTCCAGGGGTTGAGTATTTTTCAGCCACGTTTATGCGCTACTCTCATGCATCATCTGCAAGTTTGCAACCAGCGCAAAATAAATTCTCCAACTTTTATGCACACCCGGGTGTCCGTCTGGCAGCAGACCAGTCTTGTTATGTCAAGGAGAAGGGGACCGTCAGACTGATAACAGCTCTTTCATAGACTTTCAATGTTGCATTGTTCAGGGACTAGTACCACTGCCACTGTTACAAAAACTTCGACGAGCGTGGGTCGATTGTAGCATCAACTCTCTTTAACAGCAAGCCGAGCAGTGAATGGTCAAGCATCACAGTGTATCATGTGTTGACTTTCACGTGTTCTTTCACTATCTTTTGCCTTTTAGACTTCGTATTACCTTCTTGGCACTATCTGGTACTATCAGCTTTGACACCATATGCAATGCATCTTCCTGCTTCTTGACCACACGAACTCCTCTGCTCGTCCATTCACCGGTACAATTACCTAAGCTCTTGGTCTCTCATATTTAGTTCACATTGTCTCAACATATACCTCAGTTTGTTCTATCTCTTACTCGCTGTTCTATCTCATACTAATGTAACCTAGTGTGCGCTCCCACTAGGTAGATATCTTCAATGATAGTTTGTTCTTGAACTTACTGAGCATGCGCTCCCACTAGTTATTCTAGTGATCAGGTTATGAGCCCTGAGCTCTAGGTGAGCTCTTCACTTTGGTCACCCCATTTTGGACACCTCTTAGGTTGATTGCTACCTATAGAGGTTTTCACCTAAGAGGTACTTTTCTGGTGGTCTACCCAATGTTCTGTGGTCTTTCCCTGTTGTTGTTAGGGACCAAAGACCATTGGGAATATGTTGTGGGAGTACCATATGATGATTTGGACCACTTGAATTCCCTATAATGTAGGGGTGTCTGGGGTCTTCAAATGACAATTTTTTGGCAAATTTCCCTACCTTTGTGGATGCATCTGTGACCTGTGCCCTGCCTCCTAGACCCTCCCATAAACCTAATGAATCTTTTTTTATATAATTGAACAATATATCAAAATTGTATACTTTGTCCAGACAACCTACAGTCATCTCCAACATGCCAGGTGCATAACCCACAACAGATTTCATTATATACCCACTGGACCTGCTCACATCCTCTGGAAAACTGTCCTATGCCCAGTCCAGTTCCACCTAACACTACTGGTATGTACACTTCAAACCACACACATGTTGGTTCATCACACCCACTCCTTGATGCTCACTCCGCTTGCATCTTGGTAGGGGGCTCCTCCCTGTTTAACCATATTAGCTGCAGTACCTCATGGCCGTTTACCTACCTTTGGACCCAGTAGCTTTACTACAACCTTTGTCTATAGTACTCCAGACTTTCACATAGAAAGATCAATAGGGACGGCATACCACAGCATTGCAAAAATGATAAGCAGGCGAGACCACAAGCTTAATGGGAAGAATTGTAGGTGTGATGTGCCTGCAATAGGGAAGACCACAGGCTTAATGGGAAGGACCATAGGTCTAATATGCATGCTATAGGGAAGACCACAGGCTTGTTGGGATGGACCATAGGTGTACTATTCATGCTATAGGGAAGACCACAGGCTCATTGGGAAGGACCATAGGTGTACTATTCATGCTATAGGGAATACCGCAGGCTTAATGGGATGGACCATAGGTGTAATGTGCATGCAATAGGGAGGACTGTAGGCTTAATGGGACAGACCATAGATGTAATATGCATGCTATAGGGAAGACTGCAGGCTTAATGGGACAGACCACAGGTTTAATGGGATGGACCACAGGTGTAATATGCATGCTATAGGGAAGACTGGAAGCTAATTGGGAAGGACCATAGGTGTAATATACATGCTATAGGGAAGACCACAAGCTTATTGGGAAGGACCATAGGTGTACTATTCATGCTATAGGGAATACCGCAGGCTTAATGGGATGGACCATAGGTGTAATGTGCATGCAATAGGGAGGACTGTAGGCTTAATGGGACAGACCATAGATGTAATATGCATGCTATAGGGAAGACTGCAGGCTTAATGGGACAGACCATAGGTGTAATATGCATGCTATAGGGAAGACTGCAAGCATATTGGGATGGACCATAGGTGTACTATTCATGCTATAGGGAAGACCGCAGGCTCATTGGGATGGACCATAGGTGTAATATGCATGCTATAGGGAAGACCGCAGGCTTAATGGGACAGACCATAGGTGTACTATTCATGCTATAGGGAAGACCACAGGCTTAATGGGATGGACCATAAGTGTACTATTCATGCAATAGGGAAGACTGCACCCCCCCCTTCCCTTCAACAGACTATTCCAACTAGAATTACTCCATTTCTACTAGGAAGACACCATGTCCAATTCTTCCTGAAGAACAAGTATGTCACTCAGCTACTACCTTCATTTTCTCTCAATTAATGAATATATATGTAGATGTAGCTCAAAAGTACTCCATTGGTTGCTACTAGTGATGTCTCAGCTCCAAACTGCATTTTTCAGAAAATGAGCATAACACGCTGGATAAAATTCCTAAATGCATGAAAATATTTATGCACATAGATTGAGCCAAAATCTGGGAGGCATCTAAGGGGAATTCTTACTGTTATGCATCATTGGTCTTGCAGACAGCTCATCTCAGGTCAGTAACAAGGAAGAAAAGGCTCTCCTCTCTATCACACATATGCAGAGAGGACTAGTACCCTTCTTTTTTCACATATATACCTTGCCATCTGACCCAATCCTATTTATTGTGGTCTTATATGATCATATAACATGCTTCCATTCCATGTAATCCAATTCTGATGGGCTAAGGCAAAGGTTAGTCATCTCTGTTTATGTGTGATAGAGAGGAGAGCCTTTTCTTCCTTGTTACTGACCTGAGATGAGCTGTCTTGAGAATGTTTCTCACAGTGTGTGAAGAGACAGGGAATGTGATGGTGGAATTGATGTAATAGGTGACCTGGACAGCATTATCAGCCTTTCCTGTAGTGATATGTTGAATAATAGCCCTCCTATCAGTAGAGGTGAGCTTGGATGGACACCCTTCACAGAAGTTTTCCTTGTCTGTGTGACTTTCTTTGATGAACTTGGCCACAGTGGACTTGGATACTCCAGTTCTAGAGGAAATTTGACAAGCAGAGAGGCCAGAATAGGAAAGAGAGAGGATATTATCCCTTTGAGCAGGGGGGGTGGCTTTCATGGTGAATATAACCATGACATATGGAAATTTTTGGTTTGTATAGTTAGATATGGTTTTAAAATGACATAATGACACCATTTTATAATTTATTTAATGGTGGCATGATTGTTATGGTGTCATAAATGATGATTTATATAGTTTTAATATGTGCTCAAAAAACTGTCCGCATGAGTCATGATTTTGTAAGCCTTGTATCTCCACCATATCTCCTCTTATTCTCACGATGTGGTGCTCAATCCAAAGCCCTGAAGCAGCACTACAATATGGTATCAGCATGTCACTGAGGTCTTTATGTATTCTCACACAATATTGTAAATAGTAAAAAATGCAAAAACATGTGGACAGTTTTTTGAGCCACTGTACATGGGATGTGTTACAGATACAAGGACTTGGAGGCTGCTCAAGCAGAAGGCAAGAGTCTCAGTTTTCTCCCACCGCCTGTTGCAGTCCCCAATGCTCCCCTCTTGCACAATGGCAAATCCACCAGGGATAGAAATTGCATAGTGGTGCCTTTAATCATTAGTGAAGCATTTGGTTTGTGTCTTATTAGATTCTGCTGTCAGTGTACTCACATGCTTTCAGTAGCTGATGCTGGTCATCCCTCTAAAACGTCGAACAGCAGGTGGATGAGGATGCTTGACACCCTTTGCTCTATGCAACTTTGCATTCATGACTGGCCAGCAGGAGTTCCACCCCCTGGCCCTGATTTTGATCTCAAATTGCTGTCTGTGAGTCAATTATGCACCTTAGTGGGTCCATATCTCAGGAAGCATCTCGGCGACATGTATGAGGCTGAGTTGGGCTAAGACGAGGATGAGGACGATGCAGAGAAAGCCACAATGACAAAGTGAAAAGGTAAATCAAAGAAGTCCAACGAGAATCACAGAACTCATGGCGCGGTTGTGCAAGAGCCCGATGTCATCTTATCTATCAAGGGGTGGACTCCTTGTGCGTATTCAGGTAGTCTGTACCCTACATAAACTAACATTTTTTTTGCATCACAGGTCAGCTATCAGACTTCACTGGATACTCTCACAAGGTGTACTCAATCCCTCTTGTTATCAACACAGATGGCATCATTTTATGTCATCTGGAAGAGTCGGAGAAATTTATCAAGGACCTCCCTCCCCATGTTACTGAGTGTTTAAACACAGGGACTTCACACTCTATTGGAGCTTTGCGCTCTCACCAGGAAGCTTTGTGCTTGTACCCCACAGCTCCGCACTCCAACTATCAGGCTCCACACTCCAACTCTGGAGCTTCGCACTCACAACATGAGGCTTTGTGCTCACAACATGGGGCTTCACACTCACAACATAGGGCTTTGCACTCAATTCCACCTGTCCCTATTCACACTGACCATGATGAACTCCTGGATCACAGCATTCACTCAGATGAGTCTGATGACGATCTCCCACCATCATCTCCACCACTGTCATCTCCTCATGCGACCCCTCAAGGTTCGAATGTAGCAGCAGGACAATACCAGTACAACTGCATATGTGAAGATATCTGCCGCTCAATGGCCTCTGAGACTAGGAAATGGACTCGTGATGATTATGAAAGTGCAAGGGAGGCCGACGACATTGAAATGGGAATGGTGGTTGCAAGATATCGGAGCAGGACCCATGTACATATTTTTGCATTGTATCTTTGTCTTTATTTCTCACATACTTTCATGTTGCAGGACAGGGCAAGCATGGGTATGAGGCCACCAAGGGTCACAAGTATGTCATTGCCATGTTGCCAATCTTACTGTGTTAATTGTTGTCTATTCCCTAGTCATCCTAAGCCATACGTTTGTGCCTCATCAAAGGCACACATGGGACCTGCCCCAAACCAAAACACTATGCACTTGCCATCTCATTCGGCAGTCATGCCATACTCTGAGGGCTCTCCATCTTTGCACCAATATGCTTCACATCTTCAGCCTGCTCATGTCCTGGATTGCTGTTTACTTCCTCTTGTAGATGAGGATGAATTTGAGTATAACTGACGTTTACAGCTTTTATAACCACCTGTCATATTGTCTGATCTCAACTATGATACTTGTTGTGACTTATGCTACTACTTGCCTATGACTTACCTCGCTCATTGCATGCTGATGACTCATGTTAAAATTCTTATGTGTATGCAAACATGCTTTTGTAATCCATGACTCATGGTTTATGTTTTGTCCTCTATCTTACATGCTGATCACAATTGTCTAGACTTACCTGATATTGAAGAATATTACTGTGTGTGGTTTTTCCTCATGTGCATGGTCTTCTGCACTCATGCAACATTATAAAGATCAATATCAATGGTGTCTATGTCTTGTAACTCCACTCTCTCATGCTTCTCTACTTTCAGCTTCATACTCTTGAATCACTTCTACAGGTCTGTGTCTGCCTAGCTGCTTCTCTTGCAAGAAGGCAAAGTGACGTGTACATCTTGCCCAATGGGGTAGAGAGGCCATGAACTATATGGTGCGTGATATTATCAATAGATTGTGATAAGGATACGAGGTTGACAGGTGTGGAGTCTGCAGTGACCTGGCAATGAATGTGTCACAACCATGAGAACAAAAACAAATTGGACAAACACTGACTGTAGCTGAAGACTGAGTTGGATCTAATGAAAATATTAATTGTTGTAATTCCAATGGACGTGAGTCAGCTGTTTTGACGTGTTTCAAATACCAGTCTTCCTCAACGCCAACCCACTCACCATCATGCAGTAATGCATGGACTGGACAAAGTGTTGAAGGGACGGATGGAGCAAAGAATGAAGAGTGTTTGATTGCTGAAAGGACCTGGAAGTATGCGAGAGCTGAGACATCACTAGTAGCAACTAATGGAGTACTTTTGAGCTACATCTACATATGTATTCATTAATTGAGAGAAAATGAAGGTAGTAGCTGAGTGACATACATGTTCTTCAGGAAGAATCGGACATGGTGTCTTCCTAGTAGAAATGGAGTAATTCCAATCAGATTAGTCTGTTGAAGGGGGTGGTGGTGTGCAGTCTTCCCTATAGCATGAATAGTACACCTATGGTCCTTCCCAATAAGTTTGCGGTCTTCCCTATAGCATGAATAGTACACCTATGGTCCTTCCCAATAAGTTTGCGGTCTTCCCTATAGCATGAATAGTACACCTATGGTCCTTCCCAATAAGCTTGTGGTCTTCCCTATAGCATGTATATTACACCTATGGTCCTTCCCAATTAGCTTCCAGTCTTCCCTATAGCATGCATATTACACCTGTGGTCCATCCCATTAAACCTGTGGTCTGTCCCATTAAGCCTGCAGTCTTCCCTATAGCATGCATATTACACCTATGGTCCATCCCATTAAGCCTGCGGTATTCCCTATAGCATGAATAGTACACCTATGGTCCTTCCCAATGAGCCTGTGGTCTTCCCTATAGCATGAATAGTACACCTATGGTCCATCCCAACAAGCCTGTGGTCTTCCCTATAGCATGCATATTAGACCTATGGTCCTTCCCATTAAGCCTGTGGTCTTCCCTATTGCAGGCACATCACACCTACAATTCTTCCCATTAAGCTTGTGGTCTCGCCTGCTTATCATTTTTGCAATGCTGTGGTATGCCGTCCCTATTGATCTTTCTATGTGAAAGTCTGGAGTACTATAGACAAAGGTTGTAGTAAAGCTACTGGGTCCAAAGGTAGGTAAACGGCCATGAGGTACTGCAGCTAATATGGTTAAACAGGGAGGAGCCCCCTACCAAGATGCAAGCGGAGTGAGCATCAAGGAGTGGGTGTGATGAACCAACATGTGTGTGGTTTGAAGTGTACATACCAGTAGTGTTAGGTGGAACTGGACTGGGCATAGGACAGTTTTCCAGAGGATGTGAGCAGGTCCAGTGGGTATATAATGAAATCTGTTGTGGGTTATGCACCTGGCATGTTGGAGATGACTGTAGGTTGTCTGGACAAAGTATACAATTTTGATATATTGTTCAATTATATAAAAAAAGATTCATTAGGTTTATGGGAGGGTCTAGGAGGCAGGGCACAGGTCACAGATGCATCCACAAAGGTAGGGAAATTTGCCAAAAAATTGTCATTTGAAGACCCCAGACACCCCTACATTATAGGGAATTCAAGTGGTCCAAATCATCATATGGTACTCCCACAACATATTCCCAATGGTCTTTGGTCCCTAACAACAACAGGGAAAGACCACAGAACATTGGGTAGACCACCAGAAAAGTACCTCTTAGGTGAAAACCTCTATAGGTAGCAATCAACCTAAGAGGTGTCCAAAATGGGGTGACCAAAGTGAGCTCTTATCAATATGCATGCAGACAAACTCACTTTGACTTGGTTATCCACTATGGGTAAATATGATCATATCGCAGAACTTTCTGGGGCAGACATCTACCCTAGCTGGTGCAGGGCTGTAGAATTGGCTCTAGCCAGAGAGGGCCTCTGGAGCCATTGTAGTGATGGCACTGACCCTAACAATGTCGCTGAATACACTGTCACTATGCCCACAGCAGCCACGGCAGGGCATCCAACTCCTGCTGAACTCACTGCCATCAAAGAATGGGTGAAAGAAGACACCCAAGCCAAGGCTCTCATTGGCAGGTGTCTCTCCCCCATTGTTCAGAATATGCTTGGTGAAAAGCTAACAGCCCACCAACAATGGGAGACCTTACTCAAACGTTTTGGTCAACTCGACATCACTTCACAGTTTGAACTTTGTGATCAGCTCTTCTCAGAATGGCTTAAAGATGCAGAAGATGCATCAAGATACATCAGTGTCTTCAAGAACGGCCGTCGAAGATTCACCAAAATGGGCATCACATTCTCCGACTTGGAAGCAGTCTGGATGCTCCTGCACAGGCTTCCTGAGACCCCGCAATGGGTCATCTTCTGGAGCCTCACCCTCAGACTCTACAAACCACCAGTAACCACTTCCTCATCGACCACTACTTCCTCTACAACTACAACTGCTCCTTCCGTCTCCTTCAAAGATGTCACAGCTGCATTCACCAAAGAGGCCAACAGGCAGTGTGGCCATCAGAAACTGGCTCGACCAGGCTCTGAATACGCCAATGCTGTCAGCTCTTCTACCTCCTCTGAGCGAAGAGTTAACCCTTCAAATGGTGTCTGTATGCACAAGCAGAATCCTAGAGGTGTTACAGTCATGGCTACCCCCTATCTCTTTTCTCGTCTTATCCGTGTATTACGTCATGACCGCGCCACGTTGCGCCATCACTAGACCACGCTCTTTCTACACTTGTATTACATCACGATCGCCGCTGCCGTCGCTAGGTGACTCATCCTCTTATCTCTGACTCGTCTTGATTGCGTCATCTTGATGACGTATATATCCCTTATCTCTGACTCGGACTATGACGTATGTACACCGGCCCTAAAGTACTTACACCTATATAAGCATGGTCATGTACTTAGTTAGACCTCACTTTAATCTACTAGGTTTTACCTGCATTATCCTTCGCTTAGGACCCCCAATCCTAAGTCGTCGTATAAACCGATATTCAAGGCAGAGACACTCTCTCTGACTTGTCTTAAGAACCTTACATTTGTGAGGACATGATCCGGCTTTAGGCGCACCCTTATCGGGTACCTATCGTCGCGCTATCCTAGTCGACCTATGGTTCGCCGTAACAAGAGGAGTACCTTGCGATAACCCTGTGTGCACAGGTCTTCCCTGCTCACTCATGCACAATTGGGAACACTACATGCAAGCCAGTGGGGGAATGGAAGGAAAAGCACTGTGGAGTCAGCAATGTGGAGGTAAAAAGATGAACATAGCAGCAGCTGCTACAGAAAACAAGCCCACCACTCCTAACATGATGTCCAGCTCAACCAGTGCCCCACCAGGCTCCAGCTCAACCAGTGCCCCACCAGGCTATTCAGAGACATCAGCCCTCGCTATGAGTAATCACAGCCAAGACTGGTCCTGTGCTCTCATTGAGGACATTGAGCTCAATCCCAGTTGCATACCAACGGATGAGGACCTCACTTGCATCTCCAGTCAGGCTCTCTCTACCATTTTAGACTCTGGCGCGACCTCGACTCTCATCACCAGTCGAGAATTCTTCTGGATGTTCAATGTGAGCACCAACATCTCTGTGAAAACTGCAAACCACGGAATGCTGCAAACTTCAGGACGAGGTGATTGCATAGCAGATTTAACCATTGGGAACCGCACACAACGCATCAGACTGACCGATTGCTTGCATGCCCCTGGGGCGCTTATCAACCTCATGTCAGTAGGCTGCATGTTGAAAAAAGGGTGGGAATGCAATTTTAAGCTGTCTCCTCCAAGATGCCAACTTGTCTTTCATAACAATGTACTCGGTGATGTCCCTCTGCAGGGTAATCTCATCTTTCTCGACCTCATGTTCATCCCACCTTCAGATCCTTCCCCACATCTCGAAATAACTGCCTTTGCCAAGGTACCATTATCTTGGGACCTTTGGCATGCGAGATTAGGTCATCCAGGTGGAGATGCCGTGAAAAGACTCCCTCTCTTCGCCACCAGTATGAAAATAGACACTTCCCATCCATTTTGCATGTGCGAACCTTGCATCATGGCTAAACACCCATGCAAACCTTATCCCACGTCCACCATGCCTCCTGCAACTCATGTACTCGACCTCATGCATTCTGACCTCTGTGGACCTTTCCCAGTAGTGACGCCTCACAGCAAACACCATTTTGTCATCTTCCTGGATGACCACAGCAACCTCCTCAGTCTCCAACTCTTAGCAACTAAGGATCAGGCTTTAGAAGCCTGGGAGATTGTATGCAAACATTGGGAAAACTGATCAGGACGACAAGTGAAGGTATTTCGCTCTGACAATGGGGGGGAGTTTATGAGCTTGGCATTTACACATGTTCCCACATCTGCAGGGATAGAGTGTCAACTCTCGGCACCATATGCACATCAGCAAAATGGCAAGGCCAAATGGGCAATCAGGACCATTGAGGGAAGACTTTTCACAATGCTGGAAACAGCCAATCTTCCTCCTACCCTCTGGGAGGAGGCTGCACTCACCATCTGTTACCTCTGGAACAGAACTGAATCGTCCACCCTGCCTCGAGGGGTCACACCTTACAAGATCATCAATGGATGCAAGCCCAACCTAGAGCACCTTCGCATTTGGGGATCTTGCTGCTTTGCACGAATCCCTTCAGAGTTACAACCAAAACTCGGTCCTCACTCCCACCCAGCATACTTCATGGGTTACCCAGAGGGCACCAAAGGTTATTGCCTGCGTGATTGTGACATGGGAGCCTTCTTTACCGCTCGGAATGTTCATTTTGACGAGAACCTTCCTTCCACCTCTCATTCAATGAGTTCAGACTCAGACAGCAGTGATGATAGGCCCACTTCCACAACACATTCCTCCTTCCCAGCTCAGCCCACTCAATTGGTGACTCAGCTCACACCATTGCCCTCATCTGCCCCTATGGTCCCTCCTGAACCATGTCACTCATCTCGCATCCGGGTCCCTACAAAGGCTGGACAGACCTACGCTGAGGAGTTAGCCACCTCCAAAGCACGCCTGACCTCTCTGCATGAAGTACACACTGACCGTGCACATGAGAACACCCTACATGAGGGGGTGCCTACTACCTCGCTTGAGGGGGTGGATGCCTCCAAAACCACTGAGCAGGAGTCCATTGAAAATGTCGAACCTAACACTGACATCCCTGAGCTCGTGGTGAACATTGTCATTGAAGAACAGGGTCATGTAGCAATTCACAGCAACAGGAAATGCAATCCACACAACTCAGACTACAACCTCTCCATTCCCCCAGCAACTTACAACAAGGCTATGAAGCGTCCCGATGGGAATCTGTGACTTACCGTGATGAAGGCCAAGTTGCAGACCATGAAGGATATGGGGGTGTATAGACTTATGAAGCTCCCCCCAGGGCACAAGGCCATAGGGTGTCGCTGGGTGCTAGAATTCAAAGAGGACAATAAGGGAGGTCCAATCCAGAAGGTGCAACTGGTCATGCAAGGCTTCTCACAGGTTCCTGGAGTTGATTATAATGCAACCTTCGCCCCTGTCATCAAAATGGCCTCCATTCGGTTCATTGCAGCCTTGGCCTGTCACAACAACTGGGAGTTGGACACATTTAATACCCGAAGGGCATTTCTCTGGGGGATTCTCAAGGAGGAGATCTATATGAGACAGCCAAAGGGCTTTGAGGATGGAGATTGGTCGCTCCTGGTATGGTTGATGCTGCGCACGATATATGGCCTGAAGCAGTCGGCCATGGAGTGGTATGAGCAAGTCTGTGCCGTGATGAAAGAACTTGGCTTTACAAGGTGTGCTGTTGACCACACTGTCTTCATCTACAACAGGCCCAGCATGGGGGGGAGGATCTACTGCCTCGTTGGATGGCACATTGACAATGGAATGGGCACCTCTAATTCCAAACCCTTCCTAGCCTACGTTAAAGGTCACATTGCCCAACGCTTTGGCATTAAGGATCTCGGGCCCATCCAATGCTTTCTTGGCATTCAGTTCAAGCATGACCACACATCCTGTCAGCTTTGGATGCATCAAGGCGAATATATCACATACCTCCTTGATGAATATGACCTCTTGTTGACATAAAAAGTATTCCCGTTATGCATTCTTGACTACCTTTCTTATGTACTGTATAGCACCTTCCACTCATCAGCCACAGATCCTCCATAGACCCTTATGTACTCACTTCAAATATCTTCTCACCTCAGCATTGTTATTAACTTCCGCTGAGGTGAGCTCATCTTGTATTGTGTAGTTGACACACTTACTGACTCATGTACCTAGTCTCATCTTCCTTTGCTAGGTACCTATTAATATAGTGTTGTTATTAACTTCCGCTGAGTCTCGTCTTCCTTCGCTAGGCAGACTCATACACCTCTTAGATTGCAACCCTGTTCTCCTGCCTCTCGATGCAAACCATCCATTCGGTCGTGACTCTGACATCTATGATGACATCCAAAACCTCCCTATGCGCTATCACAAGATTGTTAGTGAACTTCTGTATCTCGCAGTCTGCACCAGAGCAGACATTGTCTTTGCAGTAAACACATTGGCACAACACAATGCAGCACCCTCACCATGCTATTATGCTGCTGCGAAGTGCCTCTTGTGTTACCTCAGTGGGACCTTGAATTTATGTGCTCATTTTGGAGGAGATTGTGTCGAAGAAGGATTGCATGCATACTGTGACGCAGACTGGGCTAGTTGTTCGGAGGACAGGCTCTCAATTTCAGGGTACACCTGCAGACCCTTCAGTCATTTTACATGTAGAACCCCTGCCCCAGATGTGCCAAAAGGTCATAGAATCATGGCTAGCCAGTCCTCGGCCAGTGCATGTAGAACAAGTGCAGGCCAGTGTACTATTTGATTATCACCTGAGTATCATTAGTTCATGTAGGATAGGTACTGGCCAGTATATAGTATGCCAATGTCTTTCATGTAGGATTGGTGCTGGCCAAGGTATTATAGGCCAATCTCTTGTATGTAGTATCAGTGCCAGCTGATATATCATATGACATATACTAGCCACTGGCTGGTATATGTAGGATATATCTACTGCAGTCTGATTTCATTAGTAGACTGGCCAGCTTGTATGTACATATGTAGGACCATGGCTGGCCAGTTTGTAGTCCTTAAGTGTACTAACCAGAGGATCAAGCTGGCTAGTATATGTAGTCATTAGTTAATCAGCCAGCCTGTATATACATATGTAGGAACATGGCTGGCCAGTTTGCTTATATTTCACTAGCAAACTGGCCAGCTTGGCCCCACGTGTGTAAGACCATGGCTGGCCAGTTTGCTTATATTTCACTAGCAAACCAGCCAGCTTGGCTCTACATACGTAGGAACATAGCTGGCCAGTTTGCTTATATTTCACTAGCAAACCGGCCAGCTTGGTTCTACATACGTAGGACCATGGCTGGCCAGTGTAGAGCTTTTGAATTATCACTTTGCATTAGTATACTGGCCTTTTTTCGTCTACATATGTAGGAGCTAATGGTTCAATTCTTGTCCAAGTCTTGACAAGTAGATATATTTATTGTACAAGATTGATCAGCAATGAAGACAAAGGAGTATATAAGATCAGTTCTGGTTTCTCTTGGAAGGTTGCCTTGTCCTGGCTGATCTGCAGACTTCAGGCTCAATCCTGGGATTCTTAGACTTACTGGTCGAAGCTTGGGGCATTCTTCTCTTCCTCCCTTTCTGCTTCTGCTCCTGCTCCTTCTCCTGCTCCTCCTGCTCCTGCTGCTCCTGCTCCTGCTGCTTCTCCTTCTCTTTTGTGAGATCAACTTCCTCCTCGGTCACCTTGTTTCCAACTTCATCTTCATCCTCCATGTTGTTGTCCTCACCAAGTGCCTCTTTTGTCAGCTTCTCTATGTGCTCGACAACTGTGCACTTAACCTGTGAGACAACTTGATCAAGAGAAACCAAGAATTCTAGATCGAAAGCAGAATAAGGTAGGTAGAAAGGCATATTGGGGTCAGCCTCATCTTCCTCATACTCTATGACATGTTTAGACTCCCTATAGAGGAGCCCAATTCCTAGAATCACTGGCATGGCAGATGCTGCCCCTGAGATTGGACATGCTTGCAGCTTATCCAAGCTCACCTTCAAAGTGTCATATGACACATGCATGTCCTTAGGAAGATAAGATCCTCCCCAAGACCAGTTAGCCCAGATAGGCAAATCTGGATTTTGCACTGAAGTTGGCTATTGGACGAACTATGAGCTATAAGATTAAGATGCACTGGAAGTTATACTGACCTTCTGCTTGGCCAAGATTGCCAGATCCCTAATGGCATCTATAAGCTCCAGGTAGTTGTCATTCTTGCTTAGAGATTCCAGGAATGTATATTGATCAGTGATTGAGATGTCATCAGGGGTTGTGTTGGCTGGCTGGGTTCTACGTTCTGTGAGATCAGAGCTGTTCAAGGAAGGAAGCCAGTCTCTGTCTTCTTCATCTGAGTCAAGTAAGCTTACTCTTTTCACCTTAGACTTCTTCTTTCTTTCTTCATTCCTTACATTTGCGTGAACATCACCATCCTTGGCTTTGACAAAAATGACTAGCTTCTTGTTTGCAGCCGAATTTTGTTCCCAATGGTTCCATAGACGATTTACCTCCTCAGTCTTCATATGAGAAGGGTCTTTGACCACAAATGCAGTGGGAACAGAACCATGTTCCAAATAATTGGATGAGGCGGCAGTCATCACACCCCAAGGCACAGGTCTAGAGCCCCCAGTGCAAACTTCTACAAACCAAAGCATCAATGAAATGCTAACAAATATGAAGACATAAGAACTTACTATATGAAGCATGAAATATACCCCTCATCAATTCATGTTGGCCCTTAAGGCCAAGACCATCATGACTAGGAAGTTTGGCATATCCATCTTCATCTAGGATAATTTCAGGGATAGCAGCTTCATTGCCAGCATCCTCATTGTCTGAACCCTCGAGGTCCTGATCATCTGAAGGATCTATTAGTTTGAGTGAATAATTAGTGTTAGTGCGCGCAAGATTCAAATTTTAATTAGCCACATACAAAACTCGGTCTTTGACCATTCTGCAAAGGATTCAAATCCAGTTGCAGTCCACTCCTTGATCCCATTGGAGCTGACAGAGAACCTCTTCTTGACATTTTGAGGGTCAGTTTCGTGTCTGAGACATAGTGATTAGTTAGTCTAGTTAGCCTTGAGAATTAAGAAAGTTCAATCACTTACAGACTGACAGACAATGTCTGACTAGCTTTTTTCTTGTGACTAATGAACATCACCACTCAACAACCCATAGTACACCAGATTTGCTCAGAAAAGTCTTCAAGTGTTTTCTTGAGGTTGTTCTTCCTATACCTTAAGGAAGATCTTAGACAAGATCAATAGTAAATTTTAAGTTAAACTTACATTGCTTTACTTTCTTCTGGTGCCTCCTCCCTATTCCATTTTGTCATGGCCAACTTGACCTCCTCCTGTTGTGAAGGTGACATATTGTCAAACCATTCCCTGGCATGGCCTGTCCGATACTTGATTGACTGTTGGACGCCTTTCCTTCTCTGCTCAGCCTTGTCAAACTTATCTATTTCTTCCTTGAACAACCTCTGTGTGACATCCCATTTGGTAAGTGATTTCTTGTAGAAGGACGCTTCTCTCGGATGACTTGTGGCTTCTCTAACCTTGGCCTCTTCCTTGTAGGTGATGATTTGGGAACAGTATTGTTTTATTTCCTATATGTAGCATTCACCCATCAATCAAATGTATTTACATACACAATTAAAATTTTGTTACCTTTTTCAAAGAAGTAGGCAATTGGGGCACATCTTCGTCTTCAAGTTCCTTTTGGGCTTCAAGTATAGCCTTATGAATTTTCTTCACCATGCATTTGACAGCCTGTGGTGAATCTGCAGTCACAACATCTTGATGATAATGATCAAGAATATATTTAAAGCGAGTTGTCCAGTCAGAAGACATTATAGTTCAGTCAAAAAAAAAGGCTGAAAATTTTGATAGAGCTGACGCGTACTTGCGGTAGGAGGGCGGCTGGCCGACAAACTGATTTGACTCCCATATTTAGGTACAAAAATTAAGTTGCTAATTATATGACCATATTAAGATGATTTTCAACAATCAACAATCAGTTCACATGATTGTATTTGACGCGTCGACTTAATCATGTGATCGTGTTTGAACCACTTAATTTTTGAAGTCTTCAAAGGCCAAGGCAAACAACTGATATTCAAGATCATGAAAACAAGCATCAATTTGTAATCCAAAACATGTAAAAAAGCAAATCTAACATGGGTAAAAGTAGTAGTAAAAAAAAGTGATGAAATTCAATTGGCCTTCACACAAACTGCAATCCAGCAGGAACCACTCTTTCTGGCATGAGATAGGATGACTGAGTTCTCAGGGGGGCTGAAGAGATACCCTTTCCTGCACTTTGAGTTCATGCATTCAAAGGAGTAGGTCTTCTTGTGGTTGGCTGAATGCCAAGAGTTAGCCCATCCACACTGAGGGCATTGGAGTGGAAGATGGTGGCCCCAAGGGTGTTCCTTACAATGGGTCCATGCGAATCTAGTGATGTCCAAGGCATGACCAGCATTAGTCATCAATAAGAACACATCAGTGTGCCTGCCAAGTTTGTAGGACTGCATAAGCATGTCCAGAAAAACTTCATGAATTGGCAGACACTCAGTCAGGACGAGTTCTGCAAATGATAGAAGAAGGGGAGCCGCAAAGGTTGGCTGGAAATGGATGGCATTGAAGCAGATGGTAGCTGTAATGTGATGACTGGGAGTATGTGTCAGCAGAAGTGCAGGATGATAGACTATGGTACTTACTGAAGGACAGCCATTTGCAAGGACAAAAATGACTCCTCATTGTTAACTAGAGCGCCACAAGACAAAAACCATAGGTAAGAGTCTTTGGCAGCTCTGATGAGCGGTTGCCATGGCATGAGGATGATGCCCAAAAACTGTATGTAGAACAGTGAGCAAACAGCATGTCATAAAAGACACTACTCACACTGTCAACTCAGCCAGACACGTACAATTTTTTCTTTGTCTCGTAGCCCAGGAATGGATCTCCAAGATTGTCATCAGTATGGTTGGAGATGGCAAACACGATGCAGGGCCAGTTACACTGAGCCATGAGGCTATGGACCAATTCACCCACCTTGACTTGGTACTGGTCACTCTTTGACTTGGAGCTGACATCAAAGATGAGCTTGTGGAAAGCAATACCTCCACATGGAAAATAGGGGGAGAGGAAGTGGTACATGAGGTCAAAAGGTCCGCTGGAAGTTTCAAAGTTGATGAGTGTGAGGTGGATTAATACCACAGGCGTGGAAGAAATCTGTGATTGCAGAGATACTTCCAATGCACCACGGATTGGGAGGAAGGTGGGCAAAACTGGCAAGTTGTTCCTGTAAAATCCCTACATAGCATGTTAAGACACAACTACAGAAGAAGAAAGGACTTACAAAGTAGGCAGTGCATGTTTCTTCTGCACAAGGGTCTTGTGCTGCCAAGTGGCAAGATATGCACGTGAATGTGACATCATCGCAGTTGACAGTGTGAGTGTGAGCGACAGGAATGTCGATGCAGCGAGAGCACATCATGTGGGGACAAAGGTCACACAAGTACAAAAACTTGTGGTCACTTGAACCATCCTGGCAGACGATACACCACTGTAAAACACGTGGATTAGTGATCAACAAGATATGGGGCAAGTACTCACCTCATTGTGACTTGACTGCGCCTCACCAGCTACCATCCCATCATCCATCCCATCTGTCTCATCCACCTTGTCTCCTCCAGTCTCCTCATCCAAAACCGTCTCCTCCATCACCAGATCGGAGTTGAGATCCACACGGATCGAAGCATCAAAGCTGAGATCGATCAAAGAATCAATGCCGATTGAAGAGAAGTCGAGTAAGGGCACAAAGTCGATGGTGATACGCTTGGCGGTGCCTCCAGTCGACTTCTTGCAGGTTTGCTTGGTGCACGTCATTGGATTTGTAAGCTGAAGAAAGAGGATAAGTGTCACAAGCAAAGACACAGAAAGACTTATGATTGGATAAGCTGGATGAGCATCAAGCAAAGACAGAGAAAGACTTACACATATTTTCCACATGTAGTACAAATAAACACAAACTGGTTGGTAAGCCAAATAAAGACACATGGTTGAATTAACGCACCAAGTGCCAAACAACCAAACAAGGACAAATGCACATGCATCATATCAACACCAACTTCAATTCCCACGGTTCATTTTCTTCGCCCATTACCCTCACCACTTCCACTCTCCTCACCCTTCTACTCTCCTCACCACTTCCACTCTCATCTCATTCTCAAGGGCACCTTCTCTGGTGTACCCTTTAGGTCTTTGCAGACTGCAGCTGCAAGGATCTAAAGGCAATGCACTGGAGTTGCCTTTCATTAATGGTGAGTCCCTTTTCTCTATTCATGCATTTACTAACTTTCTTTCTATGTTTATTTTCATCAAGGTGTATTGGTGGCGCCTATGGTAAGTACTATGTACATTTTTTCTTTGGTGCTGACTACCTTTGATTTCACCGCCTCTGTCTGTAGTGCTCCCTTGGGTCTTGGGGGTTCCTTTTCTGGCAGTTGTGTGGCACCACACCCCCTGCTTATATTGGGTCTGGGGGATTTATTACTGACTTTATCTCCTTTTCAGTGCATGTCTTGGTTTTCTGGCGGTTGTGTGGCACCACACCCCCTGCTTATATTGGGTCTGGGGGATTTATTACTGACTTTATCTCCTTTTCAGTGCATGTCTTGGTTTTCTGGCGGTTGTGTGGCACTGCGCCCCCTGCTTCAATGTCTGTTGGGTCTGGGGGTTAGTTTGTTGGCAGTTGTGTGGCACTGCGCCCCCTGCTTCTGCCTCAATGTCTGTTGGGTCTGGGGGTTAGTTTGTTGGTGGTTGTGTGGCACCGCGCCCCCTGCTTCTGCCTCAATGTCTGTTGGGTCTGGGGTTAAGTTGTTGGTGGTTGTGTGGCACCGCGCCCCCTGCTTATCTTGGGTCTGGGGGTTTATCACTGACTCCATCTTTTTTAAGCACTGGTCTTGGCTTGGTTTGGTGTGGTGCACCTCTTGCTTCTCTTGTATCACTGACTCTGTCTTTTTTTCAGCACTGGTCTTGGCTTGGTTTGTGTGTGGTGCGCCTCTTGCTTCTCTTGTGTCTTGGGATGGGTGTTTGTCACTGACTTCCTGTTTTTTTTCAGCAATTGTTCTTGGTTTGTTGGCAGTTGTGTTGTACTGTGCCCCCTGCTTCTTTGTGGTAAGCATTGTTTTTCTAATCAATGTCTGTCTAACACAGTTGTAGGATGTATATGATACTGTGCCCCCTGTTTCTTTGTGGTAAGTGTTGTTTTTCTAATCAATGTCTGTCTAACACAGTTGTAGGATGTATATTACACATTTTACTACTTAGTTTTCTCTTTGAGCGTGAGGCTTTGGTGAGGAGGGCTCCCTCATCAAAGTCTCACTGCTTGCCTTTGACTTCCACACTCAATTTTCATATTACACTTGTAGTAAAATATTTACTTGTGTACTTTGCACTATTTCTTTGAGTAGTAGGCCAAAATGATGCGAATTGTTGCTAGTGGAAAAAATCACGTGACCATGTGCATTTTCTTGGTACACCAGCTGTGCCGGTGGAAAATGAACTCAACACCCAACGTTCTCAGTGAGAACTGCAAGTGTAAAATCTATAGATATCATGTAAATAGCTTGAGAATCATATCAAATGGACAAAGCAACTGAACAATCTATTGCAAAAATGCCTTATGAAATTGAAGCTTGGTTGATTCAACTTGAAGCACACGAAATAAAAGTAACTGATGTGAAACACCATTGAAACACTTTGTTTTGCATGCAATGCACAAGTTCACTAGCAGTACCTGCTGCCATCACTACTACTTACTACTACTACTCCAAGAAGCAAGCTTCAACAACTCTCTGCCTTGTCAAGTATGCCATTTGGTGTGCTGAAAGTGCCAATCAGCAACATTTGAGACTCAATGTGCAGTACTGCATACTGCCAGTCCCGTTCTAACTAAAATCCCAATATTGACTTTGACTTTGACTTTTCAGATCACTTTTTCCTTCTCGACACCACACTGCCCATTCCACTCATCACCCCATCAAGGCTGCTGTGCACGGTCCACTTGTACCTACCCACCCCCTCCCCTTTCAGAATGCCCAGAGCGTTCCTCATTCACGTATGGGTTATCATCCTGCACCGTTGGTGAGTCCACTCAATGATCACCCCATCATGGCTGCTGTACATGGTCCACTTGTACTTACCCCCCCACCCCCCCTTTCAGAAAGTTCTATTAGCCACTCGTCATTCCATGCGTCAACTTTGCATAGGCAACACCCAAACCCCAATCAACTCAACTTCCACAAGGACACTCTGACCCATTCATAGTCATGAGTAGCCTTTGCAGTTGTCCACACAGTTCATAACCCATCTGTTTGCTTGTCTACCTCCCCCACCATTGCCTTCTAACTCTCAAGTGAAGCTCCCAATATGCCCTCCACTGCACAAAGTATCATCCCTCACCATTGGTGAGTTCATTATTAGCCACTCATCATTCCACATGTTCAACTTCGAAAATCATAGAATACTTAGATCCTCATTCAACAATTCAGGGTAACAGGGCACTTGTCACTTTGAACCAAGTCTTATGTGTGATGTAATCTAAGTTCCAAATCGGTGGAACTGTTGATCTCATATATGTATACCATTTTAGTTAAATTAGCCGCTTCTGTTTTCTATCAGTTGCTTCCATCATTTCATATCTACAATATACCTAAATTTGGACTAATTTGACAGTGCAGGAATTCTGACAACAATTTTTGCTTTGTTTCAGTCGGT